>NW_025150343.1:0-1364 GCF_004010195.1 Chiloscyllium plagiosum | reverse complement strand
ATCTGTTCACAACAACATACACCGGGACAGCTGCTCCCTAAAGTATACACTGGGACACCTGTTCTCTACAACATACACCAGGACAGCTGTTCACCACAACAAACACCGGGACAGCTGTACACTGCAATATACACCGGGACAGCCGTTCACGACAATATACACCAGGACAGCTGTTCAATACAATATACACCGGGACAGCTGTTCTCTACAACATACACCGGGACAGCTGTTCACTACAATATACACCAGGACAGCTGTTTACTACATTATACACCAGGGCAGCTGTTCACTACAATATACACCGGGACAGCTGTTCTCTACAACATACACCAGGACAGCCGTTCACTGCAATATACACCAGGACAGCTGTTCACTACAATATACATCGGGACAGCTGTTCTCTACAACATACACCAGGACAGCTGTTCTCTAAAACATGCACCGGGACAGCTGTTCACTACAATATACACCAGGACAGCTCTTTACTACAATATACACCAGGACAGCCGTTCACTACAATATACACCAGGACAGCCGTTCACTACAATATACACCAGGACAGCTGTACACTACAATATACACCGGGACAGCCGTTCACGACAATATACACCAGGACAGCTGTTCACTACAATATACACCGGGACAGCTGTTCTCTACAACATACACCAGGACAGCCGTTCACTACAATATATACCAGGACAGCTGTTCACTACAATATACACCAGGACTGCTCTTCTCTACAACATACACCAGGACAGCTGTTCACTGCGATATACACCAGGACATCTGTTCACAACAACATACACCGGGACAGCTGTTCTCTACAACATACACCGGGACAGCTATTCTCTACAACATACACCAGGACAGCTGTTCTCTACAACAAACACCAGGACAGCCGTTCACTACAATATACACCGGGACAGCTGCTCCCTAAAATATACACTGGGACACCTGTTCTCTACAACATACACCGGGACAGCTATTCTCTACAACATACACCAGGACAGCCGTTCACTACAATATACACCAGGACAGCTGCTCCCTAATATATACACAGTGACAGCTGTTGTCTACAATATACACCAGGACAGCTGTTCTCTACAACATTACCAGGACAGCTATTCTCTACAACATACACCAGGACAGATGTTCTCTACAACATACACCAGGACAGCTGTTGTCTACAATATACACCAGGACTGCTGTTTACTACAATATACACCAGGACAGCTGCTCCATAAAATATACACCAGGACAGCTGTTCTCTACAACATACACTGGGACAGCTGTTCACTACAATATACACCAGGACAGCTGTTTACTACAATATACACCAGGACAGCTGCTCCCTATAATATCTA
>NW_025150342.1:0-1364 GCF_004010195.1 Chiloscyllium plagiosum | reverse complement strand
GGGCCTGGAGGGTCTTTCTCGAGTTATTTTTAACCTGTATCCGGGATTTGTGAATTCTCTCCGCTCCTTTCTCCCAGCGAGGCTCCCACACACCGGCTCCCAGCGCCACTCTCTGAAACCGATCGCAGCCGCTGTCGGAGAAATGAGCTCCATGTCTCTCTCTCTCTCTGTGGCCTGATCGATGTGACACTGCGCATACTCCACATGGAAACCAAACTGCGCGTGCGTCTGAGGTTATCGGTGAGTTGATATATAATATTCCTATCTGCACAGAATCATGGGTGAAATATTAGTCATTAACAATTGCTCTGTCGACTTACAGTCATAGACATGTCTAGCTTGCCAATAAATTGTTCGTCCCAATTCAACCATACCGGCCAGGTATATAAATTACCAATCGTTCTGGGAATTTGAAAATAAGTTTCTTACTCGAGTTGTGTAAATCGATTGGAAATATGTATGCTATCAGATTTACATCTCAACTTTTTCTTAAAATGTCACATAGATTTATGAGAGAGGTTTAACGCTGTACCGTGGAGTGAGAACGATCAATCGTGCAAAACACTTTCCTTTCTGACCAATCCTGACGCGTTCACTCGCCGAGAATGCTTTGGCCACGCTCCTCACTCACTCTGGTTGGAAGACCGGCCGCTGCTCGGTCCTCTAGTTCCGCCCCTTCCTCCCAATTGCAGAGTTGATTCAACTGGCCAAGCAAAAGAAACATTAAGGGACAAGGGAAGTTAGAGTCGATGCCTTCTGATGCGGTGAAAATATCCTAATCTTGGACCGAGAGGCCAGAGATTAATTCACAACTTGTGCAGGTTTGTAATAACATCTTTGAACAGGTTCATTAGGAAAAACAAGGAAAGTCCGGAACAGCACTAAAACAATAACAAAACCCATGCAATATGGTGGGATTCTTAATGCTCAGATGATTTTAGTCTTTACCAAGTGTTTCAGGGCCCCAGTGGGTCCCAGTTCAGACTGTTGCACTCCCTCTAGTGCACAGCCAAATACCACAATTGTGTGGCAAAGTGTTGTGGTGGGAGATAGAGGTGTTTTTCTGAAAGGCGTTCGGTTTTGGAGGTGATAAGAATTGAGAAGGAGTAGGGTTTTGTATGGAGTTACCTGTTCCCCTCCTGTTGCAGCATCTTATTATTGCCCTGATTCTACCTCGTTCATGTTTGGTAGATATCAGTGACATTTCGTAAGCCCACAATACAAGATTTGTCACTGTGTTTAAGACACCAGAAATCTCTTGTAGCACTATAGTCATAGAACAATACAGCGCAGAATAGGCCCTTTGCTCCTTGATGTTGCGCCAACCTGTAAACTATTTTCAGGCCAACCCCCTACACTATCCC
>NW_025150341.1:0-1363 GCF_004010195.1 Chiloscyllium plagiosum | reverse complement strand
AGTAAATTGTCCTTTACGATGGTCACAGCTCAAAAAGAATAACATGTTTTTTTAAAGGTATTGGAAGCCTAGGATAGACATTCTGGAAAAAAACAATTTGAATGGAGTGATTCGACTTCTCAGTCAAAAAGTATAAATCTCTCTATTCCGCTCTCTCTCTCTTCTTATCTAAATTTGGAGTGCTATTTCATCTGACTATCACCTTACTCTTATCCCAAATGTCATTCCCTGAAGGTGCTTCTTCGGTTCAAAATAACAGTCTTCTATTCCACCTCTCCCCTAAACCTCTCACACAGGTCTATAAGTCTATAGAAACACTGAAATGACAGGAGATGGTGAAAATGCGAAACTAAAACAGAAATTGCTGGGAAAGCTCAGCACGTCGATTAGTATCTGTGAAGAGAAATCAGCATTAACGTTTCGGGATCCCGTTCCCAGCAGCTTTGGCATCACACTTTTCATCCACTTCTCGCAGACAAGCTCGAGTGCTTTTAAGGGGACTTCAATCCCCACATCCAAACCTCTACTGGTCATGAGACAAGGACCTCACATATTCGGAGAAATCACACACGATGCACGAGCAAGGATGGCTTTGGAGCGAGACTGTCTCCCTCAATGTCATTGGCCGGTTATCATAGCAGGCTGTTTGTCTATTGGTGGAAGCATTTAAACATCATTATGTCAAAGTCATGCGTCATCACGTATTCCTCCCCATTTCATGACACTGTGACCAATCGGGCGCACTGGAGGACCCTAACCACTCTGGAACTCCAGCCAATGAGAGCTCCCTATTGTCTGAGCGTGAACTTGAAACATGAGCTTGCGAAGTTGATTCTTCCTGCACAGCAAAGCAGGTTTGGAGAGATTAAGCTATATGGTGAGGCAGAGTGGGCTGGAGCTGTTTTTCGTGGAGGTAGGAGCTATGTACTTACAGAAGTTATAAAATTATGACGGGTATGGATAGGGCAAATAGACAAGATCTTTTCCTTCAGGTTGGGCAATTCAGAACGAGAGGATACGGGTTTGAAGTGACGGGTGAACAAGCTAAAAGTGACCTTACGGGCATTTCATTCATGCAGACGGTTGTGAGGGTATGGAATGACCTCTCAAAAAAAGTATTCGAGGCTGATATAATTGCATTGTTTAAAGGCATCTGCGTGGATATGTAAATGGTTGAGAGGAATTATGGGCCAAGTTGTGAGCAGATCATGTGAGGATATGTGGTTGGCATGGATGGTTTGGAGCGAAGCATCTGTTTCTGCCTGTACATCTCTGACTTTATCTGTAAGCAAACAGTTTCTCCTGACATTCTCTTCAGTAAAATTGAATATGAAATGATATACTTGCAGCAACCGAAAGAGAA
>NW_025150340.1:0-1363 GCF_004010195.1 Chiloscyllium plagiosum | reverse complement strand
TATGGGAAACGGCAGGAAATCAGAATTAATGAATCGTATGTTATTGGAAATCTAATTGAATTGAAGTTTCATAAGTTGCTGCATCTGATGAGCTACATCCCAGAGTGATTCAGATGAGAACAGATCTAATGAAAGAATTACTGATTATTCTTCAAAGCTAGTTAGATTCTGGTAAGAATTCTGCAGACTGGAAAACAACTATTGTAAACGGAAAAAAAAACAGGATGGAGAGGGAAAACAGAAAACTAAATAGCTTGATGTCAGCTATGAGAAAAAAATATTGGAACCTTTTATAAGGAAAGTGACAACTAGATACTTGGAGAATAATGATATGATTTGGTACATTCGGCCTAGATTCAGGAAAGGGAAATGATCTTTGATAAACCTGTTTGTGGAGATTACCCGTTGTGACATCGACAGTTAAGAACCAATGGGAGTGGAGTATTTGTATTTTGAGAAGACGCTTGACATGTTTGAATACAGGTGAATGGGGAACGTTCGAGTCCATGGCTAACGATGTGTTTAATCTGTAGCGCTGTGAGAGAATAAGACGTTGAAGCTTGATGGGTATGGACAGAAACTGAATAGGGTGAAAAGTTCATACTTTTCATTAAATGTTTGATTCACGACAGTTTACATGCATCTGCAGAGCCCCCATGTCGATTGACAGAGAGGTACTGGCTCGGGGTGGAATATATACCACATGGATTAAAATTTGGGTAATGGAGATACGAGAAGAATACTGTTTTTCTCTGGACTGAAGGATTGATGGGTGGCAGCAGGATCAGTGCTTGGACGATAGCTGTTCATAACGTGTAAAAATGATTTAGATGTAAACAACAAATATCATCATGTACATTTATATTTATTAAATGGTAGTGAGGTTGGCGAGTGCTTTTGTTGAAAAAGACCTGGATGTCCTTGGTCATCCGTCTCTGACAGAATTCATACGGGGGCAGGAAGTAAATGATATGTGGCTCTTCATGCAAAATGATTGATGTACAAAAGTTAGAATATCTTTCCCACTGATCGTGTTTTGTTGAGAGAGTATTTGGTGCATTGTGTAAAAGTTTGGTCTGCTTTATAAACAATTATCCCTTTGTCACTGAGAGAGTGGAAAGTAGTTTGACCAGACTAAATACTGGCATGATGTTCCCATGAGGTGAGAGTGCAGTAACGATGTGTTTAATCTGTAGCGCTGTGAGAGAATAAGAAGTTGAAGCTTGATGGGTATGGACAGAAACTTTATAGGGTGAAAAGTTCATACTTTTCATTAAATGTTTGATTCACGACAGCTTTAATGCATCTCCAGAGCCCCCATATCGATTGGCAGAGAGGTACAGTCTCTGAATGAACTCTGAAC
>NW_025150339.1:0-1363 GCF_004010195.1 Chiloscyllium plagiosum | reverse complement strand
ATAACTCTTGACCTGTGGCATGTTCCTATCCCTTCAAATGAAACCCAACTGAATTATGGTCACTCTCTCCAAAGTGCTCACCTTCCACTAATACAAACATCTGGCCTGGTTCACTACCAAGCACCAGATCCAGTGTGACCACCCCTCTTGTCGGCCCTTCGACATACTGTGTCAGAAAGTGTTCCTTTCACTCCTACCCAGAATAATTTTGCTGATCCCCTCTTCCCCCTCCCTCGAACTCTGCAGAGGCCTATGAAAGAACTCCAAGTAGTGTAACATTATACAAACGGTCGTGGAATTCTTGTAGCATGTCGCATACTTAAGGCTAAGACTTTAATGAATATAGAGGGTCTTTTGAAGAAAATAGTTTTAAGCGAGGGAATAACTTTAAGTGTTGTAGTTGACCACAAAAAGAAGCAACAGGGGCATTTCACAATAAAGCTTATTGTAAGATCAGAGAAAGTGGATAAAAGAACAAGCTGTAACAAACAAGGAACAAAGAATGCAGACAAGGACAACGGGATGGCCAGATAAGAAAATAACTGACAAGTGAGGTAATCGGCTTATGATAGGATGGGAAAAGGGAGGCGTGATTCCGCAACTTGTAAACTCAATAAGAAAGCTAACAGGCTCTGTTTTGGCGCACATTTCTGCTTGGTTGCAGAAGCGTCTGGTACTTGCAAGACTGTAATAAATTGTTCTTGTTTCCAACGCTTTGTCTCAGGCTGATTGATTTGTGAGTGAGTTCTGTTTCTCACATTTCTACCTATGTTGTTGGTACCTACATGGACCATGACTTGGGGTTGGAAACCCGATCCCTTCAGGACCCCAAAGATACGATCCGAGACTTCACGCACCCTGGCACCTGGGAGGCAACACACTAACCGCGAGTATTGCTCATTCCCAACACACCTTCTATCTGACCCTCTAACTATTGAGTCCCCAATGACTAACACTCTCCTCCTTTCCCTCCTTCCGTTCTGGTGCAACAGGGACAGGCTCTGTACCAGAGACCTGGGCTCCAGTGCATACGCCTGGTAGGTCGTTTTCCCCCCTCAACAGTACCCACTGACTTATACAGCAGGAAGGAAATAAAAATAAGTCGTCCCTCCTTTCCCAGGAACCTCTGCTCTCCGACTTCAAATTTAAAACCTCAAATCAGTGACTCTCCACTCCTGGGCTGCAGCTGCCACTGAAAAACAGAAAATGTCACTTTTTTTGTGGTTAGCACTGCTGCCTCACAGCGCCAGAGCCCCGGGTTCAATTCCCCCACCCCACATCCCCCCCCACGTCTGCGAGGGTTTCTTCCCACAGTCCAAAGACGTGCGTATTAGGGTGAATTGGCCAAGCTCAATTGCCCCGT
>NW_025150338.1:0-1363 GCF_004010195.1 Chiloscyllium plagiosum | reverse complement strand
GTGTGTGATTTGGACTCTCTGTTTTTCTCTCTCTCTGGTTCAAGTCCTGGGCCGCCTCCATCGCCAAATCCTAGCCACCCGACGGTTGGAGGAAGAACTCTTCATCTTCCGCCTCGGGACCCTCCAACCACAGGGCATCAACGTCGCCTTCACCAGTTTCCAAATCTACCTTCCCCCGACCCCACCTCATCCCAGATCCAACCCTCCGACTCGGCATTGCCCTCTTGACCTCCCCTAGCTACCCATCTTTACTTTTAGATTAAAACAGGCCCTTCGGCCCAACAAGTCCACACCGACCCTCCGAAGAGCAACCCACCCAGACCCATTCCCCTCCGTTTACACCTTCACCTAACACTACGGGCAATCCACCCTGACCTGCACACCTTTGGACTGTGGGAGGAAACCGGAGCACCCGGAGGAAACCCACGCAGACACGGGGAGAACGTGCAAACTCCACGCAGTCAGTCGCCTGAGGCGGGAATTGAACCCAGGTCTCTGGTGCATCTTCCTTCCCACGTAACTGCTCCACCCTCCCCTCCGACCTATCACCATTACCCCCCAGCTCCATACACCTCTTGTCTTCCCAGCTACCTTTGCCTCAGCCCCATACCCACACTCCTATTTATCTCTCAGTCCCCTTCCTCCCACCCCCAAACATTCCTGATGAAGGGCTATTTCCAGAAACGTGGACTCTCCTGCTCCTCAGATGCTGCCTGACCTGCTGTGCTTTTCCAGCGCCAAGTTTTCGACTCTCACTCTCGAGCATCTGCCATCCTCACATCCTCTCTCTCTCTCCCTGGTACAGGATTGTTACGAGAAGGAATCTGTGCTGCGAGCCGATAATAATCAAGTTATTAACCTGACCACTCAGTACACCTGGTCTGGCTGTGAGGTAAGAGATTTTGTTTTACGAGCAGAGGGAGCTTTACTCTGTATCTAACCACGTGCTGTCCCTGTCCTGGGAATGTTTGATGGGGGCACAGCGTAGAGGGAGCTTTACTCTGTATCTAACCCCGTGCTATCCCTGTCCCTGGGAGTGTTTGATGGGGGACAGTGTAGAGGGAGCTTTACTCTGTATCTAACCCCATGCTGTCCCTGTCCCGGGAGTGTTTGATGGGGGGACAGTGTAGAGGGAGCTTTACTCTGTATCTAACCCTGTGCTGTCCCTGTCCCGGGAATGTTTGATGGGTGGACAGCGTAGAGGGAGCTTTACTGTGTATCCAACCCCGTGCTGTCCCTGTCCTGGGAATGTTTGATGGGGGACAGCGTAGAGGGAGCTTTACTGTGTATCCAACCCCATGCTGTCCCTGTCCTGGGAGCATTTGATGGGGGACAGTGTAGAGGGAGCTTTACTCTGTATCTA
>NW_025150337.1:0-1363 GCF_004010195.1 Chiloscyllium plagiosum | reverse complement strand
ATAGCGAACAGCAGTTCCGATGTCTAATTTGGAGAACAGCAGTTCCTGTGTATAATATAGAGAACAGCAGTTGCTGTGTATAATATAGTGAACAGCATTTCCCATGTCTAATATAGAGAACAGCAGTCCATGAGTATAATATAGAGAACAGCAGTCCCTGTGTATAATATAGAGAACAGCAGTTCCCATGTCAATTACAGAGAACAGCTGTCCCTGTGTATAATACAGAGAACAGCAGTTCACATGTCTAATATTGAGAACAGCAGTCCATGAGTATAATATAGAGACAGCAGTCCCTGTGTATAGTATAGAAAACAGCAGTTCCCATGTCTAATATAGAAAACAACCGTTCCCATGTCTGATATAGAGGACAGCAGTCCCTGTATATAACATGGAGAACAGCAGTCCCTGTGCATAATTTCGAGAACAGCAGTTCACATGTCAAATATAGAGAACAGCAGTCCCTTTGTATAATATCGAGAACAGCAGTTCCCATGTCAAATATAGAGAACAGCAGTCCCTGCGTATAATGTAGAGAACAGCAGTTCCCATGTCAAATATAGAGAACAGCAGTCCCTTTGTATAATATCGAGGACAGCAGTTCCCATGTCAAATATAGAGAACAGCAGTCCCTGCGTATAATGTAGAGAACAGCAGTTCCAATGTCAAAAATAGAGAACAGCAATCCCTCTGTATAATATATAGAACAGCAGTTCCCATGTCTAGTATAGAGAACAACAGTCTTTGTGTCTAATATAGAGAACAGCAGTACCTGTGTATAATAGAGAACAGCAGATCCCATGTATAATATAGAGAACAGCAGTCCCTGTGTATAATATAGAGAACAGCAGTTCCAGGGTCTAATATAGAGAACAGCAATACCTGTGTATAATAAAGAGAACAGCAGTTCCCATGTCTAATATAGAGAACAGCAGTCCCTGTGTATAATATTGAGAACAGCAGTTCCCATGTCTAAGAAAGTGAACAGCAGACCCTATGTATAATATAGAGAACAGCATTTCCTGTGTATAGTATAGAGAACAGCGGTCCCTGTTAATAATATTGAGAACAGCAGTTCCCATGTCTGTTATAGAGAACAGCAGTTCCTGTGCAAAATATAGACAACAGCAGTCCCTGCGTATAACAAAGAGAACAGCTGTTCCCATGTCTAATATAGAGAGCAGCAGTCACTGTGTCTAATATAGTAAACAGCTGTTCCCTTGTCTAATATAGAGAACAACAGTCCCTGTGTATAATACAGAGAACAGAAGTTCCCTCGTATAATATGGAGAACAGCAGTCCCTGTGTATAATGGAGAGAACAGCAGTTGCCATGTCTAATATAGAGAACAGCAGTCCCTGTG
>NW_025150336.1:0-1363 GCF_004010195.1 Chiloscyllium plagiosum | reverse complement strand
TGCCACAGACTGAGATTCAATCACTCTCACTGACTGAGGTTCAATGCCTGTCACTGGCTGAGATTCACTTCCTGTAACTGACTGAGGTTCAATTCCTGTCACTGACGGAGGATCAATCCGTGTCACTGACTGAGAATCAATCCCTGTCACTAACTGCGATTCAATCCATGTCACAGACTGAGATACAATCTCTGTCACTGTCCGAGTGTCAATGCCAGTCACTGAGGTTGAATCCCTGTCACTAACTGAGATTCAATCCCTGTCACTGACTGAGGATCAATCCCTGTCACTGTCTGAGATTCAATCCCTGTCACTGACTGAGGTTCTATCCCTGTCACTGGCTGAGATTCAATCACTGTAAATGACTGAGGTTCAATCCCTGTCACTGACGGAGGTTCAATCCCTGTCACAGACTGAGGTTCAATTCCTGTCACTGACTGAGGTTCAATCCCTGTCACTGACTGAGATTCAATCCCTGTCACTGACTGAGATTTAATCCCTGTCACTGACTGAGATTCAATCCCTGACACTGACTCAGGGTCAATCCCAAGTCACTGACTGAGATTCAATTACTGTCACTCACTGAAAATCAATCCCTGTCACCGAGTGATTCTCAATCCCTGTCACTGACTGAGATTCAATCCCTGTCACTGACTGAGGTTCAATCCCTGTCACAGACTGAGATTCAATCCCTGTCACTGTCTGAGATTCAATCCCTGTCACTGATTGAGGTTCAATGCCTGTCATTGGCTGAGATACACTTCCTGTCACTGACTAAGGTTAAATCCCTGTCACTGAATGAGGTTCAATCCCTGTCACTGACTGAGATTCAGTCACTGTCACTAACTGAGATTCAATCCCAGTCACTGACTGAGATTCATTTGCTGTCACTAAATTAAAATCAATCCCTGTCACCGACTGAGGATCAATCCCTGTCACTGACTGAGTCTCAATCCCTGTCACTGACTGAGGTTCAATCCCTGTCACTAACTGAGATTCAATCCCTGTCACTGACTGAGATTCAATCCCTGTCACGGACAGAGGATCAATCCCTGTCACTGACTGAGATTCAAGCCCTGTCACAGACTGAGATTCAATCCCTGTCACTGACTGATGGTCAATACCGGTCACTGACTGAGGTTCAATCCTTGTCACTGATGGATGTCAATCCCTGTCACTGACTGAGATTCAATCCCTGTCACTAACTGAGATTCAATTCCTGTCAACGAACAGAGATTCAATCCCTGTCACTGACTGAGGCTCAATCCCTGTCACTGACTGAGATCCAATCCCTGTCACTGACTGAGGTTCAATCCCTGACACTGTCTCAGGGTCAATCCCCAGTCACTGACTGAGATTCAAT
>NW_025150335.1:0-1363 GCF_004010195.1 Chiloscyllium plagiosum | reverse complement strand
CTCTGAAATGAGCTGGCATCACTGAAACTGCAGACTTCTTACTGTTAGTCAGAGAGAGAAAAACAGAGGGACACGCATTCACTCTAAACACAGAAGGTAGCACATACTGGAAAGGAAAGTATTCAGATGATTATGTTAAAACGTGTTGGGCAATGAGACAAATTGCAAGTGTGACACCATGGAAAGACTCTCAGTAGAATGAGAATATAAAATTGGAAGTGTGAAACATCAGAAACCAGAGTAGGCCACTGAATACATGGCTGATGAGTGAGTGGGACTTGGTGTGAACTGAGGGCAGAACTGTATTGGAGATATTGCAGCTCAAACTGCGTGTTCCATGTGATGCTGTAAACCACAACAGCAACAGAAGCAAAATTATATTCAACCATAATCTGTAACTTTTTGTCTGGGATTATCCCTCAATCTACCATTAACAATAAGCGAACCTATGATTCAGGGACGAGTGTGGTGAACATGCCAGGGCAGAACGATGTGTACCTAAAACTGATGGCAAACCATAAAGCTACTACACTTGACTGTTTACGTTCCAAAAAGCAGAACTACCATCTGATCGGGAGGGTGGAATGATTGCAAGACCAACAGATCAGTTCGAAACTCTGCAGACCTGCCAGATCCAGTCGTTAATGGATCAAACAACTCAATGCAGGAGAGGACCCTCCTTAATAATGGAACAGCCCTGCACATCAGTGCAAAAGACAAGCATGTAGTTATCTGCGCCATACTCAGCCAGAAGTATTGAATCAATGATCTATCTCACCTCGTCAGGATGCCAATAGAATTACAGATGGCAGTTTTCAAACAATCTGATTCGCTCTATGTGACATGAAGCAACATCTGAATACAGTAGATATGACAAAGGCAACGTACAACAAGCCGTGTCCCTGGGGAAGCTGTTTCATTCCAGTTCCAACTCTGACATTTATATGGCAATGTGGAAAATTACTCAACTATGACACGTCCCTTAAGAGGAGAATAATTACAGAATGACCAACATCACCCCCTCAATTCCATAATGACAGTCAAATTGTTGGGAGTTCTTTTTGACAGAGTTGTCTTGCAGCACAGAAATAAACTGTTCAGTGTAGTTTGCGATAGGTTACTATATGGAGATGGAAATGTCACTGGATTACTAATACAGACCAGGCCAATGGTCTGGCAGCTGGTGGATGTTAATAACAATTAATAAAATATCGAGATCTAAAATCTTGAGTCAGTAATAATGACCTTGAAGCAAATGTCAATTATAAACACCAATTTGCTTCCCCAACGTACTTTCAGGAAGTGAATCTCCCGTGTTTTCCTGGTCTGCCCTAAAAGTGACTCCAGACACACAGTCATGTGA
>NW_025150334.1:0-1363 GCF_004010195.1 Chiloscyllium plagiosum | reverse complement strand
ATAGAACACGAGAGAAAAAAAACAAGTACAGAACATAAAGATAGATAGATGGTGGTATATACTATAAATACATAAAATGTAAGAGCATGACTCGAGTAAATATTGGTCCTTCAGAGGATGTGAAGGGTCATTTAGCTATAAGATATGACGAAATGGCCGAGGCATTGAACAGGTGTTTTGTATCTGTCATCATAGTGGAGGACACTAATAGCATGCTAGTAATTGCCAAAGAGACGAAGGTAGGTGAGGACCTTGGAAACATTCATTATTATGGAAGAGATAGTATTGCGCAAGATAACGGACCTGAGGGTAAGCAAGTCTCCTCGCCCTGATGGAATGCATCCCAGAGTTCTAGAAGAGGTAGTGGTAAAACTTGTAAATGCAATTGTGGTGATTTGATAGAATTTGCTGAACTCCAGGGCAGTCCCAGCAGATTCGAAAACAGCAAATGTGACGCCACTGTTTATAAAGTGAGGTAAACAAAATATGGGGAATTATAGACCAGTTAGCTTTTCCTGTGTAGTGAGGAAACTGCTTGAGTATATTATCAAGGAAGAAATAGCAAAGCATTTCGATAGAAAACATCCCATTGCGCAGACGCAGCATGGGTCCATGAAGAACAGGTCATGTTTAACAAGTCTTTTGGAAATCTATGGAGACAATACGAACAAGGTGAACAATAAGGCCCCAGTGGCTATGGTGTACCTAAATTTCCAAAATGTCTTCAACAAGTTGCCGCACAAGAAGCTGCTGCTTAAGGAAAATGTGCAAGACGTTACCGGTCAATTATCGACATAGACAGAGGATTGCTTGACTAACAGGAAGCAAATTGTGAGTGTAGGTGAGTGATATTCTGGCTGGCAATCAATACCTAGTGGTGTGCCTCAGGGATCCGTGTTGGGGCCACAATTATTCACAATTTATGTAGATGATTTGGAGTTGAGGAAAACGTGTAGTGTGTCAAGATTTGCAGAAGACACGAAGATGCGTTTCATAACAAAGCATGCAGAGGACTGAGACTTCGTGCATTAACATAGATACTTTGTGTAAGTGGGTAAAGGTCTGGCAGATGGAATACAAAATGATAAATGTGATATCATCCTTTTTGTTGGGAGTGCCAGCAAAAAGGATTATTACTTGAATGGTAAAACGTTGCAGCATGCTGTTATACAGAGGGACCTGCTTGTCCATGTGCATGAATCACAGATGGTTGGTCTGCAGGTACAGCAATTACTGAGGAAATCAAATGGAATGTTGCCCTTCATTGTTAAAGGGATTGAGGTGAAAGGCAGGGAGGTTATGTTGCAGCTGTCCAGGGTGCTGGTGAGGACACACCTGGAGTGCTGCATGCTGTTTTGGTCTC
>NW_025150333.1:0-1363 GCF_004010195.1 Chiloscyllium plagiosum | reverse complement strand
TTGGACCTCGAAAAGAGTGAATTCAGAACCATCCGTTCCACCGTTCCCGAAGCATGGGCGGAAACAACGTTAACATAGTTCATATAGACTCGATAAGGATTCCCGGACCAGAGCATAAGCCCCTCTAAAACTAACCAATAAAATCCGAAGTAGAACAAGCAGTTGTAAAGATACTGCAAGGACTAGTGAAAATAGGAATCCTGAAAGAAAGCGCAAGTACAACTAATTCCCCAACTTAGCCAGTAATAAAGCCTAACGGGAACGATCGGCTCACGATAGATTATACAGGACTAAATAAGATCACCCCCAAATTGTGTTCCATTATAGCAGACCCCTCCACCTTTTTAAGTGGCTTCGCCCCCGAGAACAAGATTTTTACTGTTTTATATATAGCCAATGGCTTATGGTATACTCTGTTACACCCTGAGTCCCAGAACAAATCTGTTAAGACAATAAGGGGCAGACAGTACATGTAGACTCACCTGCTGCATTGGTTCCACAACAAAGCCCACTATTTTTCACAGGGTATTGAGCGATATCCTAAAAAGAGCAGTTTAACCAGAGGGTAGCACTGCCCGCAAATATTTAGAGAATGTGCTAATTGCTTCAGGGTCCGAATAAGAACATAAAGAAGCTTTAAGGCTAGTACCGCAGGAATTGGAAACGGCTGGGGTTAAACGTCAGCCCCACAAATGCAAAGATGGGCAAAACACAAGTCTTATACGGAGAACAACTTATATCCCAGGGACTCAAAGAAATTCCCAACGACCACAAGAAGGAAATCAAACTGATGCCACGACCTACCACTGTTAGGGGCATCAGGAACGCCATGGGGCTATTCAACTACAGAAGGAGCTTCACACCAGACTTTGTAAAATTGTCTGAACTGATCAAGAGATTAACTAAAAGAGGCAACCCCGCCTTGGAAACTGCAATATGTGGGCCAGAACAGAGTCATATAGTTAGCTTAAGATTCGAATCACATCGGCCCCCGGGCTATGGCTGTCGGATCCCAGCATTGATTTTCACATCCAGTGTGGTAATGATGGGAAGGACAAAGTGTGCGGTGGGGGCCGTTCTTTTACTTCCAAGTCGGCCCGTGGTAATAGTCAGGGACACGAGAGAATACCCATTTGAGCGAATTCTGGATGAAGGTGAATGGCACAACTGTGGAGATATAGATGAGGATAAGGATACGGGGCGAGTAAAAGATACACCGCTGGACACAGCTGAAGAGACCCTCTTCGAGATTTGGTTATGAAAATATGTATCAACATCACCCTGAACAGAATGGGCTTTGGTAAATGATACATTTGCAGAATTTCTGCCTGGGAGGATTGATGGATGTTTGTCCGCACAGGTA
>NW_025150332.1:0-1363 GCF_004010195.1 Chiloscyllium plagiosum | reverse complement strand
ACGGTGATGGAATCCACATCAACATCACTCTGAACCTGAGGGTTTCACAGAGTCCAACCTCTAATCATGAATTCCTGAATCATCATAATTTTATGCCTCATGGAAGTTTAGATGGCAGTATCACGTCCGTGTGTTTAATTGGAAATTCACTGATTGCGAAGGGTGAATTACTGAAAGATTATTCTGTTGAAGAGTTTGGAGGTAATGCGCTGCACTAGTGGCCTGATACAATCAAGGGTCTGAAAATTGTAAGAATGTTGACATTACTACAGGCTTCCATGCTAATTTCTGTTCTGAAATTAAAATGGAAAATTCCCTTATATTTGAGCCAGGAGATCAGGTCTTCCCCATGATAACCATTCTCTCCAATAAGAACATTCTGGCGATTCCCATCCATCTGATATTCAGTTGGACTCCTCATGCAAATACAATGACAACAAGAGCAGGTCACAGAGGAAGAATCCTCTAACAAGTGTCTCAACACCTGACATTCTTAGGAGAAAGTGAGGTCAGCAGATGATAGATATCTGAGGTGAAAAATGTGTTGCTGGAAAAGCACAGCAGGTCAGGCAGCATCCAAGGAGCAGGAGAATCGACGTTTCGGGCATGTGTCCTTCTTCAAGAAGGGCTCATGCCCGAAACGTCGAAACCTGCTGCGCTTTTCCACCTGACATTCCTAATCCTGCATATCTCCTCCTAACCTCAAGTCAGGAGTGGGGCGATAATCATGCAGACGCAAGAATATTGAGAGGAATCTTGAGAACGTCCAGAACAAATGGGCCCACTTTATTGGTACAATGTTCATTAACAATGAATCTCTTCAAAGCCAACTGCTAAAGTCAACACTGCCCACTATGTCCAAATTATAATGCCAAGGGTGAACAACAATTCTGAGACAGAAACTTCCGACTCCACCGTCATTGCACTGGTTCCTGCAAAATTATTCCCAAGCCAAGCAATAAAGTGGGTTAAAAGTGCATAGTTATACAATCACAATTGCCGAGCCATGATCAATCTTTCCTTCTGGACACTATGAATTATATAAACACAGCACATGGCTTGTCGTGTTCAAGGGCGCAGATCTTAGCCTCCTTCTGAAGGTGCACATTTGGACTGAAAATAACTGCTGAAGATTTACTGACACCGACTTGCCACGCAAGAACCTATGAATTTAAAAGGAATTCGTCTGATATTCAAAAAGGAGAAAGATCAATTTTGTTGACTCTGCAGTTAAGGGAATGTTACCAATTTTGAAATCGACCAATAAGAAGGCAATCTTTTGTTTCTTGTCGTTAACAATTGCACACAAAGTGAAAACACTCGGCTGCTTTATCAGACACATTGATCCAATTCTCCACATGGC
>NW_025150331.1:0-1363 GCF_004010195.1 Chiloscyllium plagiosum | reverse complement strand
TCTCTGACACTCTCTGAGACACACTGTGACACTCCCTGACACTCTCTGAGACACACTGTGACACTCTCTGACACTCTCTGAGACACAGTGTGATACAGTTTGACTTTCTATGACACTCTCTGAGACACTGTATGACACATTGTGACACTTTCTGACACTCTCTGAAACTCTCTGAGACACACTGAGATACAGTCTGTCTTTCTATGACACTGTCTGAGACACAGCATGACAACACTGTGACACTCCCTGTCTCTCTCTGACACACTCTGAAATACAATGTAACATTCTCTGACAGAGAGTGACACTCTCTGAGCCAAATGCTGACACTCTCTGACACTCTCTGAGACACAGTATGACACACTGTGACACTTTCTGAGTCTGTCTGACACACTCTGAAATTCAATGTAACATTCTCTGACAGACTGTCACAATATGACACTCTCTGAGACAAATTGTGACACTCTCTGACTCTCTCTGACTCTCTGAGAGACACTGTCATCCTCTCTTAGACACACTGTGACACACTGTGACACTCTCTGACACTCTCTGAGGCACACTGTGACACTCTCTGACACTCTCCAACCCACTGTGACACTCTCTGGGCCACACTGTGACACTTTCTAGCACATCTGAAACACTCTGTGACACTCTCTGACAGACGGTAAACACTGTGCACTGTGACACACACTGACTCTCTCTGACAGTCTCTGAGGCACAGTATGACAAAGTGTGACACTCTCTAAGGCACACTGTGAAACTCTGACTCTGTCTGACACTCTCTCAGACACACTGTAACACTCTCTGACTCTCTCTGTCACTCTCTGAGATACACTGTGTCACGGTCTGACAAACTGTGACAATTTTTGTGACACACTATGACACTCTCTGAACGACTGTGACACTTTCTGACATACGGTGACATTTTCTGAGACACTGTGACTCTCTCTGAGACACACTGTGACACTTTTTGTCTCTCTCTGAATCTCTCAGACACACTGTGGCAATCTCTGACTGTCTCTGACACTCTTTCAGACACACCATGACACTTTCTGTCTTTCTCTGACACTTTGAGACGCACTTTGACACTCTCTGACCCTATCTGACACTCTCTGAGACACACTATGACACTCTCTGAGACACACTGTGACACTCGCTGACAGATTGTGACACTTTCTGACTCTCCCTGAATCTCTGAGACACACTGTGACATCTCTGACTCTCTCTGAAACTCTCTGTGGCACTCTGTGACACACACTGAAATACACTGTGACATTCCCTGACACTCTCTGAAACTCTCTGTGACACACTGAGATACAGTCTGAGTTTCTATGACACTTCCTGTCTCTCTCTGACACACTCTGAA
>NW_025150330.1:0-1363 GCF_004010195.1 Chiloscyllium plagiosum | reverse complement strand
TCAGTGCAGTGATTGTGTGTGTATATGTGTGAGTCAGTGCAGTGATTGTGTGTGTGTATATGTGTGTGTCTCAGTGGTATGATTGTGTGTGTATATGTGTGTGTGTCAATTCAGTGATTGTGTGTGTATATGTATTTGACAGTGCAGTGATTGTGTGTGTACATGTGTGTTTGTCAGTGTAGTGATTGTGTGCGTATATGTGTGTTGTTTGTCAGTGCAGTGATTGTGTGTGTATATGTGTGTGTGTTTGTTGGTGCAGTGATTGTGTGCGTAAATGTGCGTGTGTCAGTGCAGCGATTGTGTGTGTATATGTGTGTGTCAGTGCAGTGATTGTGTATATATATGTGTTTTTCAGTGCAGTGATTGTGTGTGTCAGTGCAGTGTTTTTGTGTGTATATGTGTATGTGTGTGTGTCAGTGCAGTGATTGTGTGTGTATATGTGTGTCCGTCAGTGCAGTGATTGTGTGTATATGTGTGTGTGCCAGTGCAGTGATTGTGTGTGTATATGTGTGTTTGTTAGTGCAGTGATTGTGTGTTTAAATGTGTGTGCGTCAGTGCAGTGATTGTGTGTGTATGTGTGTGTTGTTTGTCAGTGTAGTGATTGAGTGTGTATATGTGTGTGTGTCAGTGCAGTGATTGTGTGTGTTTGTCAGTGCAGTGATTGTGTGTGTATATGTGTGTGTTGTTTGTCAGTGCAGTGATTGTGTGTGTATATGTGTGTGTGTTTGGTAGTGCAGTAATTGTATGTTTAAATGTGTGTGTGTCAGTGCAGTGATTGAGTGAGTATGTATGTATATCAGTGCAGTGATTGTGTGTGTATATGTGCTTTTGTCAGTGCAGTGATTGTGTGTGTATATTAGATTGGATTAGATTAGATTACATTACAGTGTGGAAACAGGCCCTTCAGCCCAACAAGTCCACACCGACCCGCCGAAGCGCAAACCCACCCATACCCCTACATTTACCCCTTACCTAACACTACGGGCAATTTAGCATGGCCAATTCACCTGACCCTGCACATCTTTGGACTGTGGGAGGAAACCGGAGCACCCGGAGGAAACCCACGCAGACACGTGGAGAACGTGCAAACTCCACACAGTCAGTCGCCTGAGGTGGGAATTGAACCCGGGTCTCAAGCGCTGTGAGGCAGCAGTGCTAACCACTGTGCCACCGTGCCGCCCAATGTGTGTGTGTGTGTCAGTGAAGTGATTCTGTGTGTATATGTGTGTGTGAGTGCGGTGATTGTGTGTGTATATGTGCATTGTCAGTGCAGTGATTGTGTGAGTTGTTTGCCAGTCCAGCGATTGTGTGTGTATATGTGTGTCTGTGTGTTAGTGCAGTGATTGTGTGTTTAAATGTGTGT
>NW_025150329.1:0-1363 GCF_004010195.1 Chiloscyllium plagiosum | reverse complement strand
GGTGATGGTGTCAGTCACACTCGGTGATGATGTTAGTCACACTTGGTGATGGGGACAGTCACACTCGATGATGGTGTCAGTCAGACTCGGTGATGGGGACAGTCACACTCGGTGATGGGGACAGTTACACTTGGTGATGGGGACAGTCACACTCGGTGATGGGGACAGTCATACTCGGTGATGGGGACAGTCACACTCGGTGATGGGGAGAGTCACACTCGGTGATAGTGTCAGTCACACTTGGTGATGGGGACAGTGACACTCGGGGATGGGGACAGTCACACTCGGTGATGGGGACAGTCACACTCGGAGATGGTGTCAGTCACACGCGGTGATGGGGACAGTCACACTCGGTGATGGGATGGGGACAGTCACACACTGTGATGGGGACTGTCACACTCGGGGATGGGGACAGTCACACTCGGTGATTATGTCAGTCACATTCGGGGATGATGTCAGTCACACTCGGTGAAGGTGTCAGTCACAGTCACACTCGGGGATGGGGACAGTCACACTCGGGGATGGGGACAGTCACACTCCGGGATGGTGTCAGTCACACTCGGGGATGATGTCAGTCACACTCGGTGAAGGTGTCAGTCAAACTCTGTGATGGGGACAGTCACACTCGGTGATGGTGTCAGTCACACTCGGTGATGGGGGCAGTCACACTCGGTGATGGAGACAGTCACACTCGGTGAAGGTGTCAGTCAGACTCGGTGATGGAGACAGTCACACTCGGTGATGGAGACAGTCACACTCGGTGATGGGGACAGTCACACTCGGTGATGATGTCAGTCACACTCGGTGATGGTGTCAGTAACACTCGGTGATGGGGACAGTCACACTCGGTGATGATGTCAGTCACACTCAGTGATGGAGACTGTCACACTCGGTGATGGGGACAGACACACTCGGTGATGGTGTCAGTAACACTCGGTGATGGGGACAGTCACACTCAGTGATGGTATCAGTCACACTCGGTGATGGGGAAAGTCACACTCGGCGATGATGTCGGTCACACCCGGTGACGGGGACAGTCACACTCGGTGATGGTATCAGACACACTCGGTGATGGGGACAGTCACACTCGGTGATGATGTCAGTCACACTCGGTGATGGTGTCAGTCACACTCGGTGATGGGGACAGTCACACTGGTTGATGGTATCAGTCACATTCGGTGATGAGGACAGTCACACTCGGTGATGATGTCAGTCACACTCGGCGATGGTGTCAGTCACACTCGGCGATGGGGACAGTCACACTCAGTCATAGTGTCAGTCACACTCAGTGGTAGTGTCAGTCACACTAGGTGATGGGGACAGTCACACTCGGGGATGGGGACAATCACACTCGGTGATGGGG
>NW_025150328.1:0-1363 GCF_004010195.1 Chiloscyllium plagiosum | reverse complement strand
GATCTCTCAGCCCGGTGCGGTGATCTCTCGGCCGGGTGTGGCGATCTCTCAGCCCGGTGCGGTGATCTCTCAGCTCGGTGTGGTGATCTCTCGGCCCGGTGTGGTGATCTCTCAGCCCGGTGCGGTGATCTCTCGGCCCGGTGCGGTGATCTCTCGGCCCGGTGTTGTGATCTCTCGGCCCGGTGTGGCGATCTCTCCGCCCGGTGCGGGGTTCTCTCGGCCCGGTGTGGTGATCTCTCGGCCCGGTGCGGTGATCTCTCGGCCCGGTGCGGTGATCTCTCGGCCCGGTGTGGTGATTTCTCAGCCCGGTGTGGGGATCTATCAGCCCGGTGTGGTGATCTCTCAGCCCGGTGCGGTGATCTCCCGGCCCGGTGTGGTGATCTCTCGGCCCGGTGCGGTGATCTCTCGGCCCGGTGTGGGGATCTCTTGGCCCGGTGTGGGGATCTCTCGGCCCGGTGCGGTGATCTCTCGGCCCGGTGTGATGATCTCTCGGCCCGGTGTGGTGATCTCTCATCTCGGTGCGGTGATCTCTCAGACCGGTGTGGGGATCTCTCGGCCCGGTGCGGTGAGCTCTCGGCCTGGTGTGATGATCTCTCGGCCCGGTGTGGTGATCTCTCATCTCGGTGCGGTGATCTCTCAGCCCGGTGCGGTGATCTCTCAGCCCGGTGTGGGGATCTCTCAGACCAGTGTGGGGATCTCTCAGCCCGGTGCGGTGATCTCTCAGACCAGTGTGGGGATCTCTCAGCCCGGTGTGGTGATCTCTCGGCCCGGTGTGGTGATCTCTCAGCCCGGTGTGGGGATCTCTCAGCCCGGTGTGGATATCTCTCGGCCCGGTGTGGGGATCTCTCAGCCCGGTGCGGTGATCTCTCAGCGCGGTGTGGTGATCTCTCAGCCCAGTGCGGCGATCTCTCGGCCCGGTGTGGTGATCTCTCAGCCCGGTGCGGTGATCTCTCAGCCCGGTGTGGTGATCTCTCAGCCCGGTGCGGTGATCTCTCGGCCCGGTGCGGTGATCTCTCGGCCCGGTGTGGTGATCTCTCAGCACGGTGCGGTGATCTCTCAGACCGGTGTGGTGATCTCTCGGCCCGATGCGGTTATCTCTCAGCCCGGTGTGATGATCTCTCGGCCCGGTGCGGTGATCTCTCGGCCCGGTGTGGTGATCTCTCAGCTCGGTGTGGTGATCTCTCAGCCCGGTGTGGCGATCTCTCAGCCCGGTGCGGTGATCTCTCGGCCCGGTGTGGTGATCTCTCGGCCCGGTGTGGTGATCTCTCAGCCCGGTGTGGTGATCTCTCGGCCCGGTGCGGTGATCTCTCAGCTCGGTGTGGTGATCTCCCGGCATGGTGTGGTGATCTCTCAGCCCGGTGCG
>NW_025150327.1:0-1363 GCF_004010195.1 Chiloscyllium plagiosum | reverse complement strand
ACTGAGCTACAGGGAGAGGCTGAACAGGCTGGGACTGTTTTCCTCGGAGGCTGAGGGGTGTCCTTATAGAGTTTTACAAAATTATGAGGGGCATACATAGAATAAATGGCAAAGTGTCTTCCCTGTGGTCGGGGAGTCCCGAACTAGTGGTCATAGGTTTAGGGTGAAAGGGGAAAGATATAAAGGAGACCTAAGAAGCAACTTTTTCACGCAGAGGGTGGTACGTGTATGGAATGAGCTGCCAGAGGATGTGGTGGAGGCTGATACAATTGCAACATTTAAGAGGCATTTGGATAGGTATCTGAACAGGAAGGGTTTGGAGGGATATGGGCTGGGTGCTCGCAGGTGGGACTAGATTGGGTTGGGACATCTGGTCGGCATTGATGGGTTAGACCGAAGGGTCTGTTTCCATGCTGTGCATCTCTATGACTGTATGTCTCTATCTCTCGGCTTCCTGCAGATGAAATAAACTGACATGTGAAATGATGCATTTTCGATGTTAGAGGAGGGATAATCTAAACTAAATGATGCAAATTTAAACTGGATGCAGGGGCAGAGAAGCTTCAGTTTGAGTCTGAATTCTGTCAGCACAGGTGACATTCATACTTTCCTACATTTTAGAAATGTTAATTTACAAATTAAAGTGTAAAAGCAGGATATGGGGAAGTCTGTTACAAAGTTTCCATTGATTAAGATGCAGATTCCAGAATCCTTTTAAAGTCCGTGCCCTAATATTTTTAAACGTCTGTCTAACTTTCCAGACTTCAAGAGGAAAATACGATCGACATATGACAGGTCAACTACTGAACTGTAGGTGCGTGGTCTTGTTCAGAATCTGTCAGAGATTTAACGTGGAGTAAGATGAATTTTATCCAGAAAACGGGCATTTATCAAGGGCCAGCCTGAAATAACTTGCTTTCAAATTTTGTGTTCTCTAACAATAAAGAAATCGATTTACCATGAAGCAAGCCTCTCGGATTGTGAATCATTAGTATATATTTGTGAAAGAGTAACTGTGTATGTGAACGAGCCAGTGTGGATTTGAGGTGTCTGTGACTGATTGAATGAGAGTTGGTGGCTGAGATAGTTTGAGTGAGAGGTTGTGTTCCAGTGTGAGATTCTGTGATAGGGAGTTCGTAACGCTCTACTGTGTATGCGACTGGACATGTGTGACTGCATGACAGTGTGTCTGTGTGTATGAGCTATGTAAGAGTTTGTGATAGACACTGTTGAGGCAGTTTTATTCTGTAATCGAACACAGAGGTTTTCTGATACTAGAGTGTTTGTGGACATATCTGTACATTGAAAGTAACCCTACCCTTCCCAGACGCTGGGAGGTTTAGCTGGAGAAAGTGCACAGGGA
>NW_025150326.1:0-1363 GCF_004010195.1 Chiloscyllium plagiosum | reverse complement strand
GGTGGCCAAAATACGCCAGCAGCCTAACACTGGAAAAGGGATTGTTTGTAAGTGTTGATTTATAAAGAGACATGTGCTCCTATTTCATGTTATATATTTTTTTCTTCTCTAAAGTCCATGCAGGGCAGTGAGTTCAGGAGTTGTACGCCAGTACTCGGAATGGCATTATCATACTGACCAGTGCACATTGGTCCACCAATTAGGTAATTGCAACACTGAAAAATATGTGTGTCCATCAAACAGCAAAAGCAATATTGCAGGAGCAGAAAGCAGTTCGGTCGATAAGTGGTGTGTTGAACTTCATTTCAATGGGATTTGATTGTCGGAGGAAGAATGTCTTCATGCCACTGTATAGGCCTTGGTGAGATCTCATCTCGAACATTGTGCAGTATGTTTTGCAGTTTTGGTCTCCGTGACTAATAAATGACAAACCGGAACTTGTGGGAAAGCAATTAAAGATGACCAGACCAATATCTGAGTTAAGAGGCTTGTTGTATGAGCAGACTTTGAGTCGATTGGGCCTGTATGCAATGAGTTTTGGGAAAATGAGTGGAGATCTCAGTGAAATATGCCAAACTCTGACAGGACACAACAGATTAGAAGCAGGGATGACACATTCCCCTGGCTGGGACTTCTGAAGCAAGGGGCCACAGTATTCGGTACAGGCAGGCCAGTATGCATTGATGTGAGAATAATTGTCCGCATTCTGATCCGAGGGACGTGGGGAATTCTCTACCCCACAAGGCTGTGGAAGCCTCGGCACTGAATATAAAAGAGAAACTATTTCTCGACACTAAAGAAATGGAGAGAGCGAGGGCTATGCTGTGGAGATTGTGAATCAGCCGACATTATAGTGAGTTATTCTATAACAGGTTATCGAATCAAAACAAAAATAACAGTAAGCCTATTACAAAAGGGACTACATTCTAAGTGAATCTATAAAAAATATATTTCAATAAAATAGGACAGTAAAGAATCACGTTAACATTACAATGACAGACTGCAGCACTATACCTTTCACAAATTCTTCATCAGAAAGCGTGCGAGCCAACTGACCACGTGAAGCTAATGTGGAGTGCCATTCCTCCATAAACTTCTCCCTCGCTTCAAAATGTTTCTTGGCTTGTAAGCTTGATTGCATTCCTGTTGGAGATGATCTCATTGATTTTGCGTTTTGCACACAGAGGTAAGTTTCGCTGTCACCTGGTGCTGGGGATTGAATTGGTAACACTGAATGGGAGTTTCCTTTACAAATAAAAATTCCAATTTCACTCATGCCTTTATTGCCAAATCGTGTTTCATAATCATGCATTATAGGAGAACTGCCTGTATATTGAATGGAGGAGAAAGTTGAAAGACGTAA
>NW_025150325.1:0-1363 GCF_004010195.1 Chiloscyllium plagiosum | reverse complement strand
AGTGACCCCTTCAAATCTCCCTCCAATCATCTTACCTTCCTGAGTTGGAAATATGTTGGTGTTCCTTCAGTATCTCTGGGTATAAATCCAGGAAATCCCGCGCTTGCAGCATAATGGCTGTACCTCCGTGTGAAGGAGTTCAATGGTTCACAAAAGCACCTCATCTCCTCCATCTCTGGGGGATTTAGGGATGGACAGCGAGTCCTGTTCCATTGAGTGATATCTTTATCCCAGGAATGCGTTTCTAACAGTGGTAGGTTCCAATCGGACACCTGCAGGAGACCGGTAGTAAGTTGAGAAGTGGAGCAGGGAAGTGAAATTGATGTGAATGACAATGATGACTGGGAGGCATGAGGCAGGAAGTGAGTCTGGATCTGGTGGTGCAAGGCTCAGTGTCGCTGCTAATGGGTCAGCCTTGACTGCAAACTGTTTACAATGGCTCACACACCATTCCTGGTCAATTCATGGCAATGACACTGTTCCTCTTCGTGTGAGATTGCCTCTGTGTGTATTAAAGCCGTCAATACGCCCCAAGAGAATGAACAACTTCTCCCTTGTCCTGTCAGTTTAAACAGATACAAATATCTGTTTGTAGCCAATACAAGAGAAGATTGCCATTTTATGTGCCTTTGCATTGGGGAATGTTCAATCGTGAAATGTCTGGCTTTGCAAAAGCGGGGTTTGATTGCAAATCACACTGTCAGTTTAAAC
The DNA here is from genome assembly GCF_004010195.1 of Chiloscyllium plagiosum. NCBI lineage: Eukaryota > Metazoa > Chordata > Chondrichthyes > Orectolobiformes > Hemiscylliidae > Chiloscyllium > Chiloscyllium plagiosum. The sequence continues at coordinate 652 of NW_025150325.1, read as the reverse complement.
AGATACAAATATCTGTTTGAAGCCAATACAAGAGAAGATTGCCATTTTATGTGCCTTTGCATTGAAGAATGTTCAATCGTGAAATATCTGGTTTTGCAAAAGCAGGGTTTGATTGCAAATCACACTGAGTAATATTGATACAGAAATGTATTTCCCAGTTACTGTGGTCATGTGGTTCAGGAACTGCACATATGGACGTCGCTTAGTTATTTAAACCCCCTCCTTGGTCAGCAGCTGACCATAGGGTCCAATCGCAGCTGCGCCGCTTGTTGTATTGAAGGCTCAAAGGTTCACCTTTTATTAAGTGTCGTGTTGCTGATGAGGTGACTCCGCTTCCTGTATGAGTTCGAGCCTGTTATGGTTTGGCAAACCCGCTCCTTTTTCCTGGTTTAGTTCCAGCAATGCATGTTGTCCTTCCTAACCAATAGGCCAACCTGGGGTTTCTTGTCGCTGTTCCAAAAGCACTCCTTCTTCTCCTCCACTTTTATTCTCCCTCCTTCATTCCAAGTTTGGTGGGAATAACGAGGTGAGCCAGGAGACACTGCAGGAAGGCCGTGGGATGTTGTGGTTATGGCACAGAAACCACGAATGGGTCACCCTCATTCTCTGCTGTGGCCACTCATTCATTTTACAGCATCAGGAATGCTTCCAT
>NW_025150324.1:0-1363 GCF_004010195.1 Chiloscyllium plagiosum | reverse complement strand
ACAAAATTTGTAAGGCATGATCTGCCATGCACAAATCTGTGCTGACTGCTCCAAGTCAAACTCTGTCTTTCCAAAGGCATGCATATCTTTTATCTCAGAACCTTCTCAAGCGGTTTACCGAAAACAGATGTGAAGCCTACTGGTCTACATTTCCCAGGCATTTATTTGCAGCCCTTCTTGAATAAGGGCACATTTGTTACCGCCCAGTCTTCCGGGTCCTTGGCCCCTTAACTGTTTTATCTCGCCTCTTGCAGTGCTCTTGGATATATCTGGTCAGGACCAAGAGACTTATCTGACTTTATGATTTCTAATATGTCCATCAGCACCTCTAATGTGATATGGACTGTACCAAGATATGACAATTAACCTCCCAAAGGTCACAGGTCTTCATGTCTTTCTTCATGATAAAAACAGAAGGTGAATTGAGGAACTCAAGCATCTCTTGAGGTTTTGCACATACGTGCCCATTTTGGATTGGAAGAAGTCCTATTCTCTCTCTAGTTGTTCTTTTTCTTTACTATACTGAATTTGGATTCACATTAACCTGCTCAGCAAAGGCTATCTCATACCCCCATTTCGCCTTGCTGATTTCCTTCTTCACTAAACTCCTGTATCCCCTGTGTAACTCCAGGGATTCCCTTGGTCCCAGCTGCTTGTACGTGAGCCACGCCTCCTTTTTTGGTGGTCAGAGATTCAAGATCTCTTGGCATCCAGGGTTATCTCTTCCAGCCTCACTTTCCCTTTACCCTCACAGGAACATGTAGACCTTCAACTCGAGCTATATCACTGTTGAAGCTCTCCCACTTGCCCGAGATCCTTTTACCTGGAAACAAACTACTCCAATCATCCTCTGCAATCCCCTGTCTAATTCCAACAAAATACACCTTGCCCCAACTTAGAACTGAATCCGTGGACCAATTTTGTCCCTACCATAACTATTTTAAAATTAATACAGCTCTAGTCACTTTTCCCTAAATGCTCCCCCACTTTACCTCCGTCACCTATCCTACCCTATTTCCCAAAAGTAAGTCGAGTTTGTCCCTTCCCCAGTAGAAGCCTCGATATATTGCTTGTGGAAACTTTCCTGAATACACTTAACAAATTACTTTCCATAAAAGGTCATAACCATCTGGAAGTCCCAGTCTATGTGAAGAAAATTAAAATCACCTATAATGACAACCCTATTGCTCCTGCAAGTCTCGCCAGTCTCCCTGCATATTTGTTCCTCTATTTCCCATTGATTATTTGGAGGCCTATAGTGCAACCACTATAACATCACCATCCCCCTCTTACTTCTTTGCACCGTTCACAAAACCTTATTGGATATTACCTCAGTTATTTCATCTTTAAATACTAGAGTGAT
>NW_025150323.1:0-1363 GCF_004010195.1 Chiloscyllium plagiosum | reverse complement strand
TTAGCCAGTGTGTAGGTTAGAGCAGTGTGGTAGTGTGTGTGTAGGTTAGAGCAGTGCTTTAGTGGGTGTGTAGGTTAGAGCAGTGCGTTAGCGGGAGTATAGGTTGGAGCAGTGCATTAGTGCGTGTGTAGGTTAGAGCAGTGTGTTTGTGGGTGTGTAGGTTCGATCAGTGCATTACTGGGTGTGTAGGTTAGAGCAGTACCTTAGCCAGTGTGTAGGTTAGAGCAGTATATTATCGGGTGTGCAGGTTAGAGCAGTGAGTTAGTGGGTGTGTAGGTTAGAGCAGTACATTCATGGTAGGGTTGGTTAGAACAGTGCGTACGCGGGTGTGTAGGTTAGAGCAGTGCTATCGTGGGCGTGTAGGTTAGAGCAGTGCGATAGCCGGTGTGTAAGTTCGAACAGTGCGTTGGTGGGTGTGTTGGTTAGAGCAATGTGTTAGTGCGTGTGTCGGTTAGAGCAGTGCGATACTGGGTGTGTAGGTTAGAGCAGTGTGTTAGTGCGTGTGTAGGTTAGAGCAGTGCGTTTTTGGGTGTGTCGGTTAGAGCAGTGCGTAAATGGAAGGTTAGAGCAGTGCGTTAGTGCGTGTGTAGGTTAGAGCAGTGCATTACTGGGTGTGTAGGTTAGAACAGTGCACTAGTGGGTGTGTAGGTTAGAGCAGTACGTTAGCGAGTGTGGAGGTTACAGCAGTGAGTTAGTGGGTGTGTAGGTTAGAGCAGTGAGTTAGAGGGTGTGTAGGTTAGAGCAGTACATTCGTGGTAGGGTTGGTTCGAACAGTGAGTAGGCGGGTATGTACGTTAGAGCAGTGCTTTCGTGGGCGTGTAGGTTAGACCAGTCCGATAGCCGGTGTGTACGTTCGAGCAGTGTGTGTGTTGGTGAGAGCAGTGCGTTACTGGGTGTGTAGGTTAGAGCAGTGTGTTAGCGGGTGTGTAGGTTAGAGCAGTGCGTTAGTTGTGTGTCGGTTAGAGCCGTGCGTGACCGTGTGTGTAGGTCAGTGCAATGCATTAGCGGGTATGTCGGTTAGAGCAGTGCGACACTGGGTGGGTAGGTTAGAGCAGTACGTTAGTGGGGGTGTATGTTAGCGCCTTGCGTTAGCCGGTGTGTAGGTTAGAGCAGTGCATTAGCGGATGTGTAGGTTAGAGAGGTGCGTTGGTGGGTGTGTAGGTTAGAGCAGTGCGTTATTGGGTGTGTAGGTTAGTGCAGTGCGTTAGCGGGTATGTAGGTTAGAGTAGTGCGTTAGTGGATGTGTCGGTTAGAGCAGTGCATGAGCGGGTGAGTAGGTTAGAGCAGTGCTTTTGCGGGTGTGTAGGTTACAGCAGTGCGTTACTGGGTGGGTAGGTTAGAGCAGTGCGTTAATGCGTGTGTA
>NW_025150322.1:0-1363 GCF_004010195.1 Chiloscyllium plagiosum | reverse complement strand
GCCCAACTACCCCACCCATCATGATTGGGGGCATTCACCATAGTCCAGACGTCTCTGCAACTTCCGTGATTCCTAGCACTTGCGACATCTTCAAAAGATCAATGTGGACACTTTTGTGATTTCTCAGTTCAGAGCTACACTGCATAGTTTACCATAAGCATGGCAGATAAGGGGCAATTACACAGTGATTTGTCAACATGGCAGGGAGGTCCTGATGGATAAGAAAGTACAGAGGAGGACCAATCTCTCCCCAGAAGAGACCACAAAACCAGACCCACCAAGCATTGTCTGAACTTACTACCCAGCACAGTGTACTAACTGCGATCTGAAGAAATGTCCAGCAATGCAGAACAAACATTCCTCGCTCTGTCCGGATAAGGGTCACCACGTCTCTGCTCCATCACACTCACTTTATATCTGTTATAGGACCTACACCCGAAAAAGGCGCATGCTCCACCACTCTTATGAATGTTTACAACACGTTAGCTCTGAAACTCCACTATACCCCCATACCCACAACACTGCTTGGATTCAACACTTGGACCAACTCCTTCTGGACACCACAGCATTGCACCCTCAATCTGACGCCAGCATGAAAAGAATGGGCACTCACTCTTACCCTCCCTCCCTTTCTCCAATTCCAGGAGAAACAGTCTGTCACAGAGTAGAAAGTCCCAGGTATCCGTTCCCTCACCCCTCCACTCCTCCAAGTACAAAGGGCTGTGGCCCGAAACAAACAGAATGGGGAAAACGAGTGTGGATGTTTTAAAGCATCTGTATTCCAATAGCCGAGGAAGGAACAATGTTCAGTGAAGGGCAATTCTCCCTTTCAGACCACTGTCAATTCCGTTGCCCCCGGCACAACTTAAAGCCGTGCCCCGGACGCCAGCTCTCTTTTGTGTGGAATCGGTACAAATGGAATCTCTAGGGTCTCGCAAGACTGGAATATGGGCTTCAAACACATCATCTCTACCAGTTCACAGGAAGGGAGCACGGACGCTCCCTCCCACAACTTCTTATGCAACAGCTCAGATACTGAAACCAATCTGTGATAATCACTGCTCTCCCCACTTTTCCTGACATATTCAACAATCTGTGCTTATGTACACCAAGCGCCCTCAGGTCCTGCACCCCTCGTGAGAACCGTACAGACTGTTTTATGTATTTTTTCACTGTTCATCTTACCACAGTGAATCAGATTGCATGCGTCTGCATTGATCCACGTCTGACATATACCTGAACATTTTGGCTGTCCTGTTTGAGTTCAAAGCTATCTCTTGGCAGGAAAAAGCGCGAAGGACTGCAAGTTTAAAGAAAGTGTTAAAGAATAATCTTATCACCATACAAAATGGTTCATTCAGAT
>NW_025150321.1:0-1363 GCF_004010195.1 Chiloscyllium plagiosum | reverse complement strand
AGAATTCCACTATTCTTAACTCATCCTGCATTCGACACACCCCTTGCAATAGATCGCCAGTGGGGTTCATGCTTTAAGCCTTCCCGTGCTTACATGCTTTAAGCCTTCCCTTGCTTTCATGCTCTTTATTTTCCATAATAACATTTTGTCATTCTGACCAAAGGCAGTCATTCCTGGCACTGGATTTACTAACATTGAATTGTCAGTGATCAGAGAGGACTGTCCCTGTAGTTCTGCTCCCGACTCTCCACCTCCCGCTCTGTTAGTAACCTCTCAGTCTCCTGGGAATTGCATTGTTCCCAATTTTGTCGGATTCCAGGCCTTTAACCTTGGCTGAACAGACAGTCGATGGTCTGAGGAATATCATTCCCAAACGTCTCATGTCCGAGGTAACAACAATTAATAACGATGGCTGTGCATCCTCCTCTAATCTGTGAAAATCATTGTTGCGGACTGTAGGAACATTTATTGACCGAAATTGAGGAGGTTTTGAACCAGATCAAACTCCTATGAGTTAAGAAGATGGTCTAGATCTTATTTTCTTTTCCCCTGAAGGCAAATGTACGGCAATGCAATTCAATTGGTGAAACTTCCAGGCTTGAACCGAAACACAATTTACTTCGCACTATCGTTGTAACACAAAGTGTGGACTAACCTAACTCTATTAGAACACTTAACAAAATGAAATATCATTTAACTACGAACCAGCCAATGTTCGAATATCGTAACATTGCATAAACTACACAAATCTGGCCTTCCTGCTACCGGAATGATATTGTGAAACTTGAACAGATGAGAAAAAGGTATAATGTGATGTTTGTAATTCTTAAGCTTCCAAATGGTTTTGAGGTGCGAATGTATTTTAACCTTGAAGAAATTTGATGCATTTAAACCTCTTTCCTGTCCACGATAGAAGCTGTTGAATCTGGTCCGAATTTCTAGGGGCTTCTGTAATTATTTAAGGTTTCTGACGATAGCAATTTCTTACTTTTCGAACAAAACAAAACGAACCTTATGTTGCGAACAATATTCAAATAAGCAATGGGCAGCAGAGTGGAAAGCTTTCGAGCAACGCTGCCCGGATTGTCATGGCAATTTACAAGAACCATCGCCATGAAAACCCTAAAGCAACCTGACAAATCCATTTCGCCACAGAATGCAACGTTGGTGCTCAAGACTTTTCCTTGTAAAGGCGCAGGAAAAGCCACAACACTGCGATAGCCAGGAATCGAACCCAAATCAACTGCTTGAAAGGCAGCTATGCTCACCACTACACCACCACCGCGCTCGCAGCTAAACTCTCTCTTTTCCGAAACACACATAACAAGGTCGTGATAGTCACCAACTGAACTGGGGCTGAAAG
>NW_025150320.1:0-1363 GCF_004010195.1 Chiloscyllium plagiosum | reverse complement strand
CCTATCCTTTGCCTTCAACGGGACATGCCTATTTTGCACTATCTTTAACCTATCTTTGAAAGCCTCCCACATATCAAATGTGGACTTCCTTTCAAATAGCAGTGTCCAATCCACATTCCCAGCTCCTGCCTAATTTTGATATAATTGGCCTTGGCCTAGTTTAGTACTCTTCCCTTCGGACCACTCTCATCTTTATCGATAAGTATTCTAAAGCTTACAGAATTGTGGTCACTGTTCCCAAAGAAATCCCCCACTGCAACTTCCACCATCTGGCCTGGCTCATTCTCCAACACCAGGTGCAATACGGCTCCATCCCTCATCGGACTATTGAGATACTGCTCTAGAAAACTCTCCTGGATGCTTTTTACAAGTTATGCCCTATCCAGACCTCTGACCATACGTGTATCCCAGTCAGTGTTGGGAAAATTAAAATCTCCCATCATCTCTACCCTTTGACAAAGGGCCCGTTAGACTCAAAACGTCAGCTCTTTTCTCTCCTTACAGATGCTGCCAGGCCTGCTGAGATTTTCCAGCATTTTCTCTTTTGGTTTCAGATTCCAGCATCTGCAGTAATTTGCTTTTATTATCTCTACCCTGTTGCCTCTACATCATTCCATAATCTGTTTATCTATTCATTCTTCTACCTCACGCTCACTGTTGGGAGGCCTGTAATACAGCCCCAATAACGTAACTGCGCCCTTCTTTTTTCTCAGCTCCACCCATAATGCCTCACTATTCAAGCCCTCCATCGTGCCCTCCTTCAGCACAGCCGTGCTATCACCCCTGACCAGCAATGCAACTCCTCTCCCCCTTTTACTTCCCTCCCTGTCCTGTCTGAAGCGTCTATGTCCTGTAGGGATAGTTAAGGGGCTGGAGGGGTATAAGGAGATAAGGAGGGTTTAGGTGCTGGAGGAGATTACAGACATAACGAGGGGTGTTGGAGCTGGAGGGGTTTACAGAGGTAGGGAGTGGTATAGGGGTTGGAGGCTGTTGGAGAGATATGGAATAATGTCAATAGTCAAGATGGCTTCTCATACAGGGAGGGATGTAACTGCTGGATGGTGACACAGAAAGAGGAAGGGATGTTGGAGCTGGAACAGATAGGGATAGGTACAGATATAGTGTCTGGAAGATGTTACAAAGATAGGGATGAGTTTTAATGGATGGTGGAATTGACAGAGATAGGGAGGTTTGTAGTTTCTCAAGGACATTAGAGAGATGAGGGGTGTACGGATGGAGCAGGTTTACAGATATAGGGAGGCTTGTTGTGGATAAAGGAGGTAACAGAGATGGGAGGGTTGTAGGTGCTCTGGGAGGTGACTGACATAGTGAGGTGTGCAGGAGCTGGAGCATGTTATAAAGG
>NW_025150319.1:0-1363 GCF_004010195.1 Chiloscyllium plagiosum | reverse complement strand
GAGTGTGTCAGAGTGACAGAGTGTGACAGTGAGTGTGTGTCAGTGAGAGAGTGACAGTGAGAGAGTGACAGTAAGAGTGTGTCAGTGAGAGAGTGACAGTGTGAGAGTGACAGTGAGAGTGTGACAGTGAGAGTGTGACAGTGAGAGTGTGTCAGAGTGACAGTTGAGTGTGTCAGAGTGAGAGTGACAGTGTGAGAGTGACAGTGTGAGAGTGACAGTGAGAGTGAGAGTGTGACAGTGAGAGTGTGTCAGAGTGACAGTGAGAGTGTGTCAGAGTGACAGTGAGAGTGTGAGAGTGACAGTGAGAGTGTGTCAGAGTGACAGTGAGAGTGTGACAGTGACAGTGAGAGTGTGACAGAGAGAGTGTGACAGTGAGAGTGTGACAGTGAGAGTGTGACAGTGAGAGTGTGACAGTGAGAGTGAGAGTGTGACAGTGAGAGTGTGTCAGAGTGACAGAGTGTGACAGTGAGAGTGTGACAGTGAGTGTGTGTCAGTGAGAGAGTGACAGTGAGAGAGTGACAGTGAGAGTGTGTCAGTGAGAGAGTGACAGTGAGAGTGTGACAGTGAGAGTGTGACAGTGAGAGTGTGACAGTGAGAGTGTGTCAGAGTGACAGTGAGAGTGTGACAGTGAGAGTGTGACAGTGAGAGTGAGAGTGTGTCAGAGTGACAGTGACAGTGAGAGTGTGACAGTGAGAGTGTGACAGTGAGAGTGTGACAGTGAGAGAGTGTGTCAGAGTGACAGTGAGTGTGTCAGAGTGACAGTGAGTGTGTCAGAGTGACAGTGAGAGTGTGACAGTGAGAGTGTGACAGTGAGAGTGTGTCAGAGTGACAGTGAGAGTGTGACAGCGAGAGTGTGACAGTGAGAGTGAGAGAGTGTCAGAGTGACTGTGACAGTGAGAGTGTGACAGTGAGTGTGACAGTGAGAGTGTGAGAGTGAGAGTGTGACAGTGAGAGTGTGTCAGAGTGACAGTGAGAGTGTGACAGTGAGAGTGTGAGTGTGTCAGAGTGAGAGTGAGAGTGTGTCAGAGTGACAGTGAGAGTGTGACAGTGAGAGTGTGACAGTGAGAGTGTGAGTGCGTCAGAGTGACAGTGAGAGTGTGTCAGAGTGACAGTGACAGTGAGAGTGTGACAGTAAGAGTGTGAGTGTGACAGTGAGAGTGAGAGTCGGTCAGTGTGACAGTGAGTGTGTGTCAGTGAGAGTGTGTCAGAGTGACAGTGAGAGTGTGTCAGACTGACAGTGAGAGTGAGAGTGTGAGAGTGACAGTGAGAGTGACAGTGTGTGTCAGAGAGAGAGTGACAGTGTGAGTGTGACAGTGAGAGTGTGTCAGAGTGACAGTGAGAGAGTGTGTCAGAGTGACAGTGA
>NW_025150318.1:0-1363 GCF_004010195.1 Chiloscyllium plagiosum | reverse complement strand
CATATATATAAATGATTTGGATGTGAAGTTCGGACGCATTCGTAGATTTGTGTATTCATAAATTGATACTCTGCAGACATAATCAACTCTACATCAATATAACTTGCACTAAAGTTAGACTAATACCAATTCTCTGCATTTGTTCCATATCATAACAGTCGTTCAGCCAAACAGGTCCACATCGAGTCTCCGACGACACAGCCCCCAGCCTTAATCACTGTAAGCTTGCACGTCTCATGGCTAATCGTCCTGATCCATACAACTTCCGACTCTATGAGCAATTTAGCATGGCCAATTCACATAACCTGCACACCATTGGACTCTGGTAGGAAACCGGAATACCCAAAGGGAACCCATGAAGATGCAGGAACAATGTAAAAATTCCACAGCAATAGTTGCTCGAGGGTAGAATTGAACCCTACTCTCTGGCGCATTAAAGCAGCTTTACTAAAATATAAGTCACCACGCCGCCCAATCTGAGCTGCTACGTCGCAATATCGTTGAATGTTATGATATTTGAATTAGTCATTCAAATACGTTTGTAACGTTTCCGAACTCCAATACCTTCTCAGTTGGTTTTCCACTACATGTTGAATGAAGAACGTATTCACTGGAATCCCCTCTGAGTCTATAGTCCATTACCCATGACTATGTTTTCTCATGATTGATCCCTCATTCAAGGGGAACAGCTGTTCTGTATTTACTCTGACAAAAACCCTCATGATCTGATAAACTTCAATCATGTACCTCCCCAGTCTTCCCTACAAGAAGAAAAATCATCCAAGCCTATTGAGTCTCTACTTGAAGCTCAATTGCTTCATTCTGGGTGAATTGTTTTTGTACACCCTCTAATGCTATCATATCCTTCCTGTCGTGAAGTGAACAGAACATTCCTGAAGAGGGGCTTATGCCCGAAACGTCTATTCTCCTTTTCCTTGGATGCTGCCTGATTCATACGTCTGAAAAGTGTATAAATCTAATCGTCGAGTGCTCGCTTTCTGGCTTTAAAGCCATTCAGGTTAAAGCAAACTCAAATTCGAGAAAAACTGCGAGATGTCTTCTTGCATTCAGACCAATATGTGAAAATGAAAGTGAGCATCGGATAGAGGTTGTGCAAACAACAAGAAGCCATCTCAGGAATACCTGTGAATCCTGAGAGGAATCATAAGGAGTTGAAACAAAGAACCAACAGAATACCGTGAGGCAAGAGTGGGAAACAGTTATGAATCTCTACTGGAGGATCAGATTATTTTAAATAATTTCATGATGATGTCAAACCATGCATGGATTCATAGATCATGGAATACTAAATCACGGATCAGGCCCATCCACACAACTGGTTCATGCTGACGGAAATGTCAAT
>NW_025150317.1:0-1363 GCF_004010195.1 Chiloscyllium plagiosum | reverse complement strand
TATTCCAGAGAATATACAGCCAAGGCAGTTGCCGCCTTAGCATTTCCAAACATCTCCAATGGCAATAGTGATCTTGCTTTTGGTCTGGCTTTGCTTCATAAGGAAATGATTTGGTAAAACATATCATCCTTCACATTTTGTATTTATGAGAAGGCGAAATGATCCTTTGTCATGAGTCACTGACCGAATTCATATGGAGCAGTAACTAATCAGCACAGTAAATGAGTGGTGTCCTTCATTACACAATGATTAAGTCTAAGAGTGAAGACACCATCCTGCAGTTGTAAAGTATTGGGGGCACTGTGAACAGATTTTCTCTCCTTTATAATGAATGATCTCCTTGCTATAGAGAGACAGTGTAATGGAGTTTCACCAGACTATCCCTACAGTGGTGGTACCATGAGGAGACTGTGAAGGAGATGACTGCTTAATCTGTATCACTACAGAATAATAAAAACTGATTGCATTGAAACTTGAGTGTTATGAACTAACACTCAGTTTTTTCCAAAACAAAACCTTGATACCGTGAAATATAACGTGTTCTCTGCAATGCACGTCTTCACGTTTGTACAAATATACAGATAGGAAACTTTGAGAAGGATATTGGCCAAGTGCAAGAAAACTGGGTGAGCATGGATGGACATTTTGGTCAGCATGAACCATTTTGTGCTAAAGGTGTTGTCTCCGTGGTGTTGGACTCTACGATTCTATGATAGTTTACATAGCTCTGTGGACCTTCATGTTAGTTGAGAGAAAGCTCCAGGTTCTGAATGAACTTTCACCGCCCCAATGTGTAGTTAGTCTGTGACCCTGCACTGAACGTCTTATTGTTCACAAACCTGTCAGCAGTCACACTCTGATCGAGCTAGCCAATCCCACCAGCTTCTGACCTCCGTACAGAAAACTAGCCCGTCTTCTCCGTCACAAAGTTAGTCCTTTTTTCTCTCAAAGCTATTCCTTGGCTCAAGGAGGTTCTGTCCTTGATTGTTTTCAAAGGAGCATTAAAATGTGGCCTGACTCCGAACAGTCTGGCCTCGTACAGAGATGATATATGGAAGCAGATGAAACTTCCGGCCAAAGTGGTCATGTTTTGGAAGGGACGTGTATAATGAAGGGGGAGTGGTCAGATTTTGTTTTAGCTGAACGAGCTGAGCTGAGCAGTTTTCAGTTGAGTCTGGAACTGGGAAGTTCAGCATGGAACTGTATGGCAACTCTCTCGCTTTTCTATCCTTCAACTTCAATCTGTAAGCATGTGTTCCATTTCTACTGGTTTTAAAAGGGGGTTTCATATTGGGACTGTTGTGAATATTTGGAACAGCAGAATTAAGTCTAGCTGGATAGGTTGAGTTCGGGAGGGGGTCCT
>NW_025150316.1:221-440 GCF_004010195.1 Chiloscyllium plagiosum | reverse complement strand
TCTCTGTGAGCTGTGGGGATCTCCACTCTCTCTCACTCTCTCTCTCTCACTCTCTGCGGGATGTGGTGCTCCAGTCTCTCTCTCTCTCTCCAACTCTCTGTGAGCTCTGGGGATCCATTCTCTCTCTCTCTCTGTGAGCTGTGGGATTCCAGTCTATCTCTCACTCTCTCTCTCTGTGAGATGTGGTGATCCAGTCTCTCTCTCTCTCTCTCTCTCTCT
>NW_025150316.1:0-133 GCF_004010195.1 Chiloscyllium plagiosum | reverse complement strand
TCTCTGTGAGCTGTGGGGATCCAGTCTCTCTCTCTCTCTCTCTGTGAGCTGTGGGGATCCAGTCTCTCTCTCACTCTCTCTCTGTGAGATGTGATGATCGTCTCTCTCTCTCTCGTTCTCTGTGAGATGTGAT
>NW_025150315.1:0-1363 GCF_004010195.1 Chiloscyllium plagiosum | reverse complement strand
CTAAAACTTATGGTCCCTAGTAATTGGGAAAAAGGCTCTAACTTTCCTTCTATCTATGCCTCTGACAGTTTTGTAAATATCTATCAGGTGGCCCCATTGTCAAATATGCCCAGATGCAATCAAACCATGTTTGTTCAATTTCTCCTTCTGGCTAATACCCTCCAAACCAGACAACATCCTGGTAAAACCTTTCCATACCCTCTCCAACACTTCCACATCGTCTGGCAACTAGTACTGTACACAATATTCTAAATGTACCTCGAACTACGTTTCTCTACAGCTGCAATGTGACCTGCTAATTTTCATACTGCATGCTCCGATGCACGTCTGCAAGTTTGCCATCAGTCTTCTTGATCACCCTATCCACCCGTGTTGCCACTTTCAGGGGACTATGGAGCGGTACACCTAGATCCCTTTGGATGTTGATGCAATCAATAGTTTTTCCATCCACTTCTCTCCTGCATTAGACCTTCAGAACGCATCACGGCGCAACTGTCCAGATAAAGTTACATCTGCATTTTCTCTGTCCAAGTCTGCAGCTGACCTATATCCTGCTGTATTCTCTGGCAATCATCCTCACAATCTGCAACTCCACCAAAATATTTAAAGATCTACAGTCATAAAAACACTGTTCCACCACTACTCTGTCTTCTATGATCAATCTCTATCCATCTTATAACTGACCGCTGATCCTATTTCACTTCACTTTCTATATGAACCTGCCATAAGGAACCATATCAACGGCATTGCTAAGGTCCAAACGGCCAGCATCCAGCCCCGTGCCCTCATCAATCAATTTTGTCACTTCCTCAAGATAATCAATCGAGTTTGTGAACATGAGCTTCCCCACACAACTGTGTTGCCTGTCATTCGGAAGTCCATACTAGAGTACTGTTGGAGCTGCACTCATTCAGACAATTGATTATTCCATCAGAACTATGACTTGAACCTTGGAGGTTAGATTAGATTCCCTACAGTGTGGAAACATGCCATTTGGCTCAACCAGTCCACACCAAGAGTAACCTACCCAGACCCATTTCCCTCTGACTAAAGCACCTAACACGATGAGCAATTTAGTATGGCCAATCCACCTTTTGACTGTGGGAGGAAATCGGAGCACCCGGAGGAAACCCACACAGACACGGGGGGATTGTACAAACTCCATACAGACTGTCACATGAGGCCGGAAACAAACCTCAGACCTTGGCGCTGTGAGGCAGCAGTGCTAACCACTGAGCCACAGTGTCGCTGTTAATGGTTACTGTACAGTGGGAAGTTTGTCGGGCTGTGATAGTTACTGTACAGTGGGAGGTATGTCGGGCCGTGATGGTTACTGTATGTTGGGCTGTGAGGTTGCAGACTG
>NW_025150314.1:0-1363 GCF_004010195.1 Chiloscyllium plagiosum | reverse complement strand
GTCAGTGACAGGGATTGAATCTCAATTAGTGACAGGCATTGAATCTCAGTCAGTGACAGGGATTGAACCTCAGTCAGTGACAGGGATTGGACCTCAGTCAGTGACAGGCATTGAATCTCAGTCAGCGACAGGATTGAACCTCAGTCAGTGACAGAGATTGAATCTCATTCATTGTCAGGGAATGAATCTCAGTCAGTGACAGGGATTGAATCTCAGTCAGTGACAGGGATTGAATCTCAGTCAGTGACAGGAATTAAATCTCAGTCAGTGACAGGAATTGACTCTCGGTCAGTGAAAGGCATTGAATCTCAGTCAGTGACCGGCTTGGAGATTCAGTCAGGGACAGGGATTGAAGCTCAGTCAGTAACAGGTATTGAATCTCATTCAGTGACAGAGATTGAATCTCAGTCAGTGACAGGAATTGAATATCAGTCAGTGACAGGCATTGAATCTCAGTCAGTGACAGGAATTGAACATCAGTCAGTGTTAGGGATTGAAAATCAGTCAGTGACAGGGATTGAACCTTAGTCAGTGACAGGAATTGAAACTCAGTCAGTGACAGGGATTGAAAATCAGTCATGGATAGAAATTGAATCTCATTCAGTGTCAGGGATTGAAACTCAGTCAGTGACAGGGATTGAATCTCAATCAGTGACTGGCATTGAATCTCAGTCAGTGACCGGGAAGGAGATTCAGTCAGGGACAGGGATTGAACCTCAGTCAGTGACAGGGAATGAATCTCAGTCAGAGACAGGGATTGAATCTCAGTCAGTGACAGGCATTGAATCTCAGTCAGTGACAGTGATTGATCCACAGTCAGTGACAGCAATTGATTCTCAATCTGTGACAGGGAATGACCATCAGTCATTAACTGGGATTGAATCTCATTCAGTGACAGGGATTGAATCTCTGTCAGTGACAGGGTTTGAATCTTAGTCAGTGACAGTAATTGAATCTCAGTCAGTGTCAGGGATTGAACCTCAGTCAGTAAGTGGGATTGAATCTCAGTCAGTGACAGGAATTGAATCTCAGACAGTGACTGGATTTGAACCTCTGTCAGTGATAGGAATTGAATCTCAGTCAGTGACAAGAATTGACCCTCAGACAGTGACAGGGCGTGACAATCAGTCAGTGACAGGGATTGAATCTCAGTCAGTGACAGGGATTGAATCGCGGTCAGGGACAGGGATTGAATCTCAGTCTGTGACAGGGATTGAACCTCAGTCAGTGACAGGGATTGAATCTCAGTCAGTGACTGCGTTTGAATCTCAGTCTGTGACAGGGATTGAATGTCAGTCAGTGACAGGGATTGAATCTCTGTCAGTGACAAGAATTGACCCTCAGACAGTGACAGGGATTGAAT
>NW_025150313.1:0-1363 GCF_004010195.1 Chiloscyllium plagiosum | reverse complement strand
CCTATTCAACTCTCCCACCTGTCCATCTTCCTTGCCAATTGTCCACTCCATCCTCTCACCATTACCCCCACCTGCATCTACCTATCACCTTGCCAGCTACCATCCTCCCAACTCTACACACCCCTCCTATTTATCTCTCAGCACTTTTTCCCACTCCCCATATTCCTGATGATGGGCGCATGCCTAAAACATCGATTCTCCTGCTCCTTGGATGCTGCCTTTCCTGCTGTGCTTTTCCAGCGCCACACTTCAACGCACGCTGGAAGAACAACACCTCATCTCCCACTCAGGGACCATTCAGCCCTTTGGCCTCAATATCGAATTCAAAAAATTTAGGTCCTGAAATCTCCCACGTCCTAGCCCCCTACCCCACACATCAGGCCTTGTTATTACATAGCTTGCCACTGCACACTACCTATGTCGAGGCACTAACAGTCCCCAAAAACAGCTATTCACCCTTCCCCAGCCAGATCGTTATCCATTCCTTTGTCCAACTGCTCCCATCTCTTTCATTGGACTCTATCCCAACCTATTATTTGCTCCTTAACCCCTCCCTTCTGCACATAAACCGACATTTTTCCTCAGTAACATCAATTCTGAGGAAGGGTCATCGGATCCGAACCGTTAACTCTGATTTCTATTCACAGACGCTGCCAGATCTGCTGAGCTTTTCCAGCATCTTCTGGTTGTTGTTTATCATTTTCATCATCCCCAGTTTGTCTGGTTTTCATTTACCGAGAGCTTGTAATTCATGTCAAGCAGCCTACACCATGTGTTTATAAACCATCCCAGTACAAAAAAACTCCATTTATCTCCCAGTCTCTGCTGTCTCTCCAACTCCCTCATAGTGATCCTGCCCCTGCACAGCTTAAGGTCACGTGTTGGCCTGCTGGTCATATCCCTCATTCACTCCCATTGGCTAGAGGATCACGCCAATTCTCCTATTGTCTGAAGCTGAAGTCAATCACCTGCGCCCCATTGTGACGTGAGGGCTCCTTCCATGAGCGTCAGAGGCTGGGGGGTGAACTTATAGTGGTTTATAAAATCATGAGGGGCATAGAGAGGACAAATAGACAAGGTATTTTCCCTGGGGTCGGGGAGTCCAGAACGAGAGGGTGTAGGTTTAAGTTGAGAGTGGAAAGATTTAAAAGGGACCTAAGGGGCAACTTTTATCACACAAAGGTTGGTGCACGTATGTAATCTTCGGTCAGGGTAAGTAGTGGAGGCTGGTACAATTATACCATTTGAAACGCTTCTGAATGGGTTCCTTATGAATAGGAAGGGTGTAGAGGGATATGGTTCAAGTGCTGGCAAATCGGACGATATTAGTTTCGGACATCTGGAAGGCATGGACGAGTTTGAC
>NW_025150312.1:0-1363 GCF_004010195.1 Chiloscyllium plagiosum | reverse complement strand
AGATACAGTTAACAAAAAATGATGCACATGATGACTAACATTTATAACGTATTCAAACATTATTTTATCCTCATCTAAGTGATATGTTCCCCTTCTCTCAACGTTCCCTCTTTTCTGAGATTCCCTATTCTTGTCTCCCATTCTTTTCAGAATTTGTGATATAAATCTTGGTTATGGTGTCCCAACTTATTTCAGTTAATCCCCTTTCTACCAGGAATTAAATGTATTGGCCTGTTGGGTTCTTCCCAACGCTAGTGTCTGTCATATTATTGGAGAGAAAAATTCTGGCATCAGATCCAGCATTTGAAGATATTACTCTGTTGTACATGCACTGTACAAAGGACAACAGCACACAGGAATTGCCAAAATATTGAAGTATGTACACCTGCTTCTTTCGATAATATCGTTTTCTCATTTTTCTTATCTCCACATCTACATTCTGTCTCTCGTTCTCTCTTTTTATCTAGTGAAGAAATCCCCCAATTATTCTTCGTGTCCCATCTCTCAAAACTCCTTCTTTCGGTTTATGTCTATTGCTCTCATCTCGATGTAATGTGATTATAAGTGAGTGACGTAAGTACAAAGACATGTGGGTGGAGTTGGCCAGAGTTAATTGGAGGGGAAGCCGAACAGGGAAGACCATGGAACAGCAATGGCAGGAGTTTCTGTGGATAATTCGGAGGATATCAGAAATTTATCCCAAAGGAGATGCAACATAGTCATGGGAGGACAAGGTAGCCATGAGCGATAAAGCATCAAACCAAAAGAGGAAACATACAATGTGCTGAAGACGATTGGGTATCCAGAGAATTGATTGGTTCTGAAACTACATAAGGCTGACATCACTGACACGACAGAACTCTTAATCATTGTCAGGGAGAGAAACAGGGAAACACATTCACTTCAAACACAGAAGATGGCATTACTGAAGGAATACTACAGATGAATTAAATAATTGAATTAAAATCAGTTAAATACTTTTAGCAGACTTTGTCAGATTGAAAGCATGACCCAGGGAGAGACCCTCAGCAGAATGACGATTTGAAAATGAAAGTATTAGCACATCAGAAACCAGAGTAAGTCATTGAGTAGAGGGCTGATGGGTGAATGGATCTCGATGTGAATTGGGGAACAGACAGCAGAATTGCATTGCAGACATTGCAGTAGTGCTGCAGACCACATCAGCAGGAGAAGCAGACCTGCATTCATACACAACCTGAAACATTTTGCCCTGGATAATCTCCTCAGTCTGCCATTACCAACAACACGATCTATGGTTCAATGACGAGTGTGTGTCAACGTGTCAGGGTCAGAACCACGTGAACCTAATCCTCATGCTAACACATTAAAGCTACCGCACTTG
>NW_025150311.1:0-1363 GCF_004010195.1 Chiloscyllium plagiosum | reverse complement strand
CATGCACCAGGATATTCATTCAATAAGATGTCATATGGAGATAGAGCGTCTGCAATGGGATACAGACAGTGGATGGCAGAGCGTCTGCAATGGGATACAGACAAGGGAGGGAAGAGTGTCTGCAATGGGATACAGACAGGGGGAGGGCAGGGCGTATGCAATGGCATACAGACAGGGGAAGGACAGATGAACTGCAATTGGATACAGACGGGTGGAGGGCAGAGTGTTTGCAATGGGATCCAGAAAGGGGGAGAGCAGACCGCCTGCAATGGGATACAGACAGGGGACGGCAGAGCGCCTGCAATGGGATACAAACAGGGGGAGGGCAGGGCGTCTGCAATGGAATACAGGCGGGGGAGGGAAGACTGTCTGCAGTGGGATACAGACGGGGGGGGGGTGGGAAAAGCGCCTGCAATGATATACAGATAGCGGAGGGCAGAGCGTGGGCAGTGCGTCTACAATGGGATACAGACAGGGGTAGGACAGATCACCTGCAATGGGATACAGACGGGGGAAGGGCAGAGTGTCTGCAATGCAATACAGACATGGGGAGGGATGCACCTCTGCAATGGGATACAGACAGGGGAAGGACAGATCACCTGCAATGGGATACAAATTGGGGGAGGGCAGAGCGTCTGAAATGGGATACAATCAGGGGACGGCAGAGTATCTGCAATGGGATGCAGACGGGGGGGAGGAGCATCGGCAGTGGGATACAGACAGGGGGAGGGCAGAGCATCTGCAATGGGATGCAGACAGGGGAAGGGCTGAGTGTCTGCAATGGGATCCAGACAGGGGAAGGCAAAGCGTCTGCAATGGGATACAGACGGGGGAGGGCAGAACATCTACAATGCGATATAGACAGCTGACGGCAGTGCGTCTGTAATGGGATACAGACGGGGAAGGGTAGATCGTCTGCAATAGGATACGGACAGGAGGAGGGGAGAGCGTCTGCAATGGGATACCGATGGGTGAGGGCAGAGCATCTGCAATGGGATACAGACGGAGGAGGGCAGAGCATCTGCAATGGGATACAGACAGTGGGAGTGCAGAACGTCTGCAATGGGACTCAGACTGGGGAGGGCACACAACAAGCAATGGCATACAGACAGAGGATGGCTGTGAGCAAAGCTTCAGCAGAAAAAAAAAAACAGTACAATATATATGTGATGGAAATTTTCTGTTTTGTGGAAAAGACGAAACAGCAGAAATTTATTTAAATGCAAGGAGAATACAGAACTTAGTGTTACAGAGGGATTTGTGTGTCTTAGTACATGAATCACATCAAATTATTCTGAAGATGTTGCAAGTGATTTGGAAGGTAAATGTAGTGATCCTGTTTCGTGCAAGGGGTGTTGGGTAT
>NW_025150310.1:0-1363 GCF_004010195.1 Chiloscyllium plagiosum | reverse complement strand
CCTTTAAATACTGGCACACTCCCCGGGACTCCCCGTAAATACTGACCCACTCCCCGGGACTCCCTGTAAATACTTACACACTCCCTGGGACTCCCTGTAAATACGGACACACTCCCTGGGACTCCCTGAAAAGACTGACACACTCACCGGGTCTCCCTTTAAATACTGGCACACTCCCCGGGACTCCCTGTAAATACTAACACATTCCCCAGGTGTCTCTGTAAATACTAACACACTCACCGGGTCTCCCTGTAAATACTGACACACTTTCCCGGACTCCCTGGAAATACTAACACACTCCCTGGGACTCCCTGTAAATACTGACACACTCCTCCCGGGACTCCCTGTAAATACTGACATTCTCCCTGCGACTCCCTGAAATGACTGACACACTCACCGGGTCTCCCTTTAAATACTGAAACACTCCCTGGGACTCCCTGTAAATACTTACACACTCCCTGGGACTCCCTGTAAATACGGACACACTCCCCAGGACACCCTGTAAATACTAACACACTCCCTGGTACTCCCTGAAAAGACTGACACACTCACCGGGTCTCCCTTTAATTACAGACCCACTCCCTGGGACTCCCTGTAAATACTTACACACTCCCCGGGACTCCCTGTAAATACGGACACACTCCCCGGGACTCCCTGTAAATACGGACACACTCCCCGGGACTCCCTGTAAATAATAACACACTCCCTGGGACTCCCTGTAAATACTGGCACACTCCCCGGGACTCCCTGTAAATACTGACACACTCCCCGGGACACCCTGTAAATAATAACACATGCCCCGGGACTCCCTGTAAATACTAACACACTCTCTGGGACTCCCTGTAAATATGGACAAACTCCCCGGGACACCCTGTAAATACTGACACACTCCCCAGGATGCCCTGCAAATACTGACACACTCCCCGGGACCCCCTGTAAATACTGACACACTCCCCGGGACACCCTGTAAATAATAACACATGCCCCGGGACTCCCTGTAAATACTGACACACTCCCTGGGACTCCCTGTAAATACTGGCACACTCCCCGGGACTCCCTGTAAATACTGGCACACTCCCCGGGACTGCCTGTAAATACTAACACATTCCCCAGGTCTCTCTGTAAATACTAACACACTCACCGGGTCTCCCTGTAAATACTGACAAACTCCCCGGGACACCCGGTAAATACTTACACACTCCCTGGGACTCCCTGTAAATACGGACAAACTCCCCCCGGGTCTCCCTCTAAATACTAACACACTCCCCGGGACTCCCCATAAATACTGACACATTCCACAGGACTCCCTGTAAATACTTACACACTCCCTGGGACTCCCCATAAATACCGACACACTCCCCGG
>NW_025150309.1:0-1363 GCF_004010195.1 Chiloscyllium plagiosum | reverse complement strand
CACCCATTATCTTTTCCTGCTCTTCTCTGGGGTCCGGCTGCCTTGAAATGTCTGTTCAAACAAAACAGACTGAATGAAATCCGAGCAGTCGAGAAGACGTCCATGAGTGTTTATTTCAATCAGGATTTAATGATGGATGAGATTCCAGAATAACATAAGCAATGAATGAAAAACAGGGTAACACAGAAATGGCAGCTGAGTACAACATGTGGTTCCAAGTAGGTCTCATGGTATTACCAATAGATTATCAATCCAGAAATCTCAATCGCCCCCTGAAATCGTCTAATGAGTCATTCAGTTGTACCAATCGCTACAAAGTTACAAACAAATGAAACCGGATGGACCACCTGGCATCGAAATATGCACCGGAAAGGTCATCATTAGAAACATCACTGTAAATCCTGCAGTCTTCCTTACTAACATCTGAAGTCTAGTGCCAACCTTGGAACAACTGCCTTCCAGACTCGTCAAGCAACAGCCTGACATCGCCACACTCACGGAATCATACTTACAGAAATCACAGAAATTAAACATGGACAAAGGAGTCTCTTACTGATTACCACGTAAGGTCGTTCCTCAGCTGAATCAGCCCTCCTCCATGTTAAACAACACTTGGAGAAAGCATTGATTGTGGCAAGGGCACAAAGTGTATTCTGGCTGGGGGATTGCTGGTCGGCTCCTAAGGACATAGCTACTAGATTGGGTCTGCAGAAGGTGGTGACGGAATGAACGAGATGGTAAAAAAGCATACCTGACCTCATCCTTACCAATCTACCAACTGCAGTTGTTTTTGTCCATGACAGTATCGGTAACACTGTCCTTGTGGAGACGAAGCCCATTGTATCCATAAACTCTACTGTGTTGTGTAGCACTATCATCGATCTAAATGGCACAGACTTTTAGAAGATCTAGCAACTCAAGACTGTCCGTCCATAAGACACTGTGGACCATTAATAGCAGCAGAACTATACTCCAACACAATCTGTAACGTCACAGCCCAGCATGTCCCCTATTCAATCATTACCATCAATCCAGAGGATTAACCCTGGTTCAATGGAGAATGCAGGAGGGCATGCCAGGAGCAGAACCAGGAATATATAAAGATAAAATGTTCATCTGCTGAAGCTTCCAAACAGAAATACTTGCGTGCCAGATAGCATAAACAGCAAGGGACAAACAGAGCTTAGCGATCACAGAACCCATGCATCTGAATTAAGCTCTTCAGTCCTGCTAATCCGATCGTAAATGGTGGCGGACGATTAAACAACTAACCGGAGTAGGAGTCTCCACAAATATCCCCAAGCTCAATGATGGAAGAGCCCAGCACATTAGTGCAAAATATAAGGCTGAAGCTTTCGTTGCA
>NW_025150308.1:0-1363 GCF_004010195.1 Chiloscyllium plagiosum | reverse complement strand
CTTCAGATTAGTATGACAGGGCAGCGCAACATCAGGGGCCGAAGGGCCTGTACTGCGCTGTAATGTTCTATGTTCTCAATGCTACAGTTCCACATCAGCAATGTCATCTGCAATTGCCTGACGTTCAATCAGTTTAAAACAAGAACATAGGGGGCGTCAGGAAAACGGAAGGGGAATAGTGGTTTGTGAGAGTTAACTACATGCCTCGTGGAGCCAGGTTCAATGTAAATACTGAATATCGGTTTTCCTGTTTACCTTGATATACTGATCCTTACGGATCAATTACCCAATATTGTCTGCCATTTGTGTGTTGTTCTTTGTACATTTCACCTCGGTTCAGTGCTCCAGGGGACCACGCTTTTTGTTAAAATTTGGCACATTTTACTCAGGTCGGTTTTGCAGCTTCATATTAAGACCAACAATTTTAGGAACAGAAAGACACCATTCAAGCCATCAAGTCTGATCTGCCGATCTCAACCTCATTACAAGCAATGACACTTCTTCAACAGCCTTCTGCTACAAGAAAGTCCACTGATACAAAACTGTCTGAGAGAATAAATGTTTCTTCATCGCTACTTTAATTGTGAGATCCGCATTCTAATACGAAGTTAAAAATCACACAACACCAGGTCATAGCCCAACAGGTTAATGGAAGCAAAAGCTTTTGGAGAGCTGGACCTTCATCAGGTGGCTGTGGAGTACACAGTGGTAAGATACAGAATTTAAAGCAAAAGGTTACAGTGTAATGTCACTGAAACTATACAATGTAAAATATCTTGATTGCTTGTTAAGTCTTCCATCTGTTAGAATGACTATGTTAGGTTCACTTCTTTCTTATGTAAATCGAAAACTTTCTTTTAACAGTTACATTCTCAGGTGAACTTTACCAATTAGTGTCCGTACAGATAATATATTGAAGGTGTTAGTCCCTGTGTGCTGCGTCTGTGCCATAATGTATAAACTGATGCTAATCTGAGAAAAAAAAACAACACGCTGCAGGCAAGGATGCTTTAAGGCATGGTACATTGGTGAAGCCGAGCAGAGGCTACACCAATGGAATGGGCACTGCAAATCAATCGACAGACAGGTGTGTCCCTTCCCAGTTGGAGAACATGGTGGTCCAGGACATTCGATCTCGGACCTTCGGGTGACAATCCTCCAAGGCGGTCTTCGGAGCAGGCAGCAGCTAATTGTGCCCACGCAGAGTCTGATAGCTAAATTCGGTACCCAAGGGAATGGCCTCAACTGGGTCCTAGGGTTCATGTCACAGTACAGGTGATCCCATTGCCCGATCTACAAACAGAGACCCTGCGACACACACACAGACACACACGCACACATACGTTTGTGGGGTGAATTTGTA
>NW_025150307.1:0-1363 GCF_004010195.1 Chiloscyllium plagiosum | reverse complement strand
ACTGACCCCTTCACACCCATTCCATCACCGTCATCCTGACAACCACACACTCACTCCATCACCGTCACACTGACCCCCTCACACTCACTCCATCACCGTCAACCTGACCCATTCACATTCGCTCCATCACCGTCACAGTGATCCCCTCACACTCACTCCAGCACCATTCACACTGACCCCCTCACACTCACTCCATCACCATCATCCTGACCCCCTCACACTCACTCCATCAATGTCACCCTGAACCCCTCACACCTCACTCTATCACCGTTTTCCTGACCCTCTCACACTCACTCCATCACTGTCACACTGACCCTTCACACTCACTCCGTCACCATCACCCTGACCCCCACACATTCACTCCATCACCGTCACTGTGAACCCCTCACACTCACTTCATCACAGTCATCCTGACCCCCTCACACTCACTCCATCACCGTCATATTGACCACCTCACACTCTCGCCATCACCATCACCCTGAGCCCCTCACACTCGCTTCATCACCGTCACTATGAACCCCTCACAGTCACACCATCACCATCACCCTGACCCCCTCACACTCACTCCATCATCGTCACCCTGACAACCTCAAACTCACGCGATCACAGTCACACTGACCCCTTCACACTTACTCCATCACTGTCACAGTGATCCCCTCACACCCACTCCATCACCGTCACACTGACCCCCTCACACCCATTCTACCACTGTCAACCTCACACACTCACAATCACTCCATCACCATCACCCTGACCCCCTCTCACACTCACTCTATCTCTGTCCCACGGACCCCCTCACACTCACTCCTTCATCGTCACCCTGATCCCCTCAGACTCACTCCATTACTGTCACACTGATCTGTTCACACTCACTCCATCACGTCACAGTGATTCCATCACACTCACTCCATCACCGTCACCCTGACCCCTACACACACTCCATCAGCGTCTCACCCTGATGCCCTCACAATCCCTCCATCACTGTCACACTGACCCCTCACACTCACTCCATCTCTGTCCCACGGACCCCCTCACACTCATTCCTTCATCGTCACCCTGATCCTCACAGACTCACTCCATTACTGTCACACTGATGTGTTCACACTCACTCCCTCACCGTCACCCTGACCCTCACACTCACTCCATCACTGTCACCCTGACCCCCAAACACTCACTCCATCACCGTCGCCCTGACACTCTCACACTTACTCCATCACAGTCACCCTGACCGCCTCATACTCACTCCATCACCGTCACACTGACACTCTCACACTGACTCCATCACCGTCACCCTGACCCCCTCACTCGCGCTCCATCACCGTCACCATGAACCCCTTCACACTCACTCCATCACCGTCACAGT
>NW_025150306.1:0-1363 GCF_004010195.1 Chiloscyllium plagiosum | reverse complement strand
CATGGGAACTGCTGTTCTCTCTATTATAAACAGAGACTGCTGTTCTCTATATTATACATGGGAACTGCTGTTCTCTATATGATACATAGGAACTGCTGGTTTCTATATTATACACAGTGACTGCTGTTCTCTATATTATACATGGGAACTGCTGTTCTCTATATGATACACAGGAACTGCTGTTTTCTATATTATACACAGGGACTGCTGTTCTCTTATATTAGACATAGGAACTGCTGTTCTCTATATTATACACAGGGACAGCTGTTCTCTATGTTATACATGGGAACTGCTGTTCTCTATATTATACACAGGGACTGCTGTTCCCTATATTACACATGGGAACCGCTGTTCTCTATATTTTATATAGGGTCTGCTGTTCTCTATATTTGACACGGGAACTGCTGTTTTCTAAATTATACACAAGGACTGCTGTTCTCTATATTAGAAATGGGAACTGCTGTTCTCTATATTATCCACAGGAACTGCTGTTTTCTATATTATCCACAGGGACTGCTGTTCTCTATATTAGACATGGGAACTGCTGTTCTCTATATTATATAGAGGGACAGCTGTTCTCTGTATTAGACATGGGAACTGCTGTTCTCTATTTTAGACACAAGGACTGCTGTTTTCTATATTAGACATGGGAACTGCTGTTCTCTATATTAGACACAAGGACAGCTGTTCTCTATATTAGAGAACTGCAGTTTTCTAAATTATACACCGGGACTGCTGTTCTCTATATTAGACATGGGAACTGCTGTTCTCTATATTATACACAGGGACTGCTGTTCCCTATATTACACATGGGAACCGCTGTTCTCTATATTTTATATAGGATCTGCTGTTCTCTATATTTGACACGGGAACTGCTGTTTTCTATATTATCCACAGGGACTGCTGTTCTCTATATTAGACATGGGAACTGCTGTTCTCTATATTATATAGAGGGACAGCTGTTCTCTGTATTAGACATGGGAACTGCTGTTCTCTATTTTAGACACAAGGACTGCTGTTTTCTATATTAGACATGGGAACTGCTGTTCTCTATATTATATAGAGGGACAGCTGTTCTCTATATTAGACCCTGGGACTGCTGTTCTCTATATCAGACATCGGAACTGCTGTGCTCTATATTATACACTATATATTAGACATGGGAACTGCTGTTCTCTATATTATACACAGGAACTGCTGTTTTCTGTATTATACGCAGGGACTGCTGTTCTCTATATTATACACACGAACTGCTGTTCTCCAAATTATACACAGGGACTGCTGTTCTCGATATTAGACATGAGAACTGCTGTTCTCTATCTTATACACCGGAACTGCTGTTTTCTATATTATCCACAGGGAC
>NW_025150305.1:1153-1363 GCF_004010195.1 Chiloscyllium plagiosum | reverse complement strand
GAGGGAGCGGGCACTGTCGGAGGTTCAGTGCTGAGGGAGCGGGCACAGTCGGAGGGTCAGTGCTGAGGGAGCGGGCGCTGTCGGAGGGTCAGGGCTGAGGGAGGGCAACGTTGCCGGAAGGCCAGTGCTGAGGGAGTGGACGCTGTAGGAGGGTCAGTGCTGAGGGAGTGGGCACTGTCAGAGGGTCAGCGCTGAGGGAGTGGGCACTGT
>NW_025150305.1:0-1116 GCF_004010195.1 Chiloscyllium plagiosum | reverse complement strand
GGAGGGTCAGTGCTGAGGGAGCGGGCGCTGTCGGAGGGTCAGTGCTGAGGAAGTGGGCACTGTGGGAGGGTTAGTGTAGAGGGTGGGCCACACTGTGAGAGGGTCAGGGCTGAGGGAGTGGGCACTGTCAGAGGGTCAGTGCTGAGGGAGCGAGTGCAGTGGGAGTGTCAGTGCTGAGGGAGTGGCCACACTGTTGGAGGGTCAGTGTTGAGGGAGCGGGCGCTGTCGGAGGGTCAGTGCTGAGGGAGCGGGTGCTGTCGGAGGGTCAGTGCTGTGGGAGCGGGCGCTGTCGGAGGGTCAGTGCTGAGGGAGTGGGCACTGTGGGAGGGTTAGTGCAGAGGGATGGCCACACTGTGAGAGGGTCAGTGCTGAGGGAGTGGGCGCTATCAGAGGGTCATGCTGAGGGAGTGGGCACTGTCGGAGGGTCAGTGCTGAGGGAGTGGGCACTGGCAGTGGGTCAGTGCAGAGGGAGCGGGCGCTGTTGGGGGGGGTCAGTGCTGAGGGCGTGGTCACTGTCAGAGGGTCAGGGCTGAGGGAGCGGGCACTGTCAGAGGTTCAGGGCTGAAGGAGTGGGCAGCGTGGAGGGTCAGTGCTGAGGGAGTGGGCACTATCAGAGGGTCAGTGCTGAGGGAGTGGGCACTGTCGGAGGGTCAGTGCTAATGGAGCGGGCACTGTGGGTGGGTCAGCACTGAGGGTGCGGGCACTGTCAGAGGGTCAATGCTGAGGGAGAGCCACGTTGTCTGAAGGCCAGTGCTGAGGGAGTGGGCACTGTAGGAGGGTCAGTGCTGAGGGAGTGGGCACTGTCGGAGGGTCAGTACTGAAGGCGTGTGCACTGTCGGAGGGTCAGTGCTGAGGGAGTGGGCACTGTCGGAGGGTCAGTGCTGAGGGAGCAGGCAATGTCGGAGGGTCAGCGCTGAGGGAGTGGGCACTGTCGGAGGGTCAGCGCTGAGGGAGTGGGCAGCGTGGAGGGTCAGTGCTGAGGGAGTGGGCACTATCAGAGGGTCAGTGCTGAGGGAGTGGGCACTGTCGGAGGGTCAGTGCTGAGGGAGTGGGCACTGGCAGTGGGTCTGTGCAGAGGGAGCCGGCGCTGTTGGAGGGTCAGTGCTGAGGGCGTGG
>NW_025150304.1:0-1363 GCF_004010195.1 Chiloscyllium plagiosum | reverse complement strand
CAGTCCAACTCATCCATGCAGACCAGATATCCTCTATAAATCTAGTCCAGTTTGCCAGCATTTGACCCATATTCCTCGGCTCGGTGACACAGTGGTTAGCACTGCTGCCTCACAGCACCAGGAACCCAGGTTTGATTCCAGCTTCGGGCGACTGTCTGTATGGAGTTTGCACATTCTCCCTGGGTCTGCGTGGGTTTCCTGCGGGTGCCCCGGTTTCCTCGCACAATCCAAAGATGTGCAGGCTAGGTGAATTGGCCATGCTGAATTGCCCGTAGTGATAGGTGTATTAATCAGAGGGAAATGGGTTTGGGTGGGTTACTCTTTCAAGTGTCGGTGTGGACTTGATGGGCCAAAGGGCCTGATTCCACACAGTAGGGAATCGAATCTAAACCCTTCTTATTCATCTACCCATCCAGTTGCCTTTTAAATATTGTAATTGTACCATCCTCCACCACTTCATCTGTCAGCTCATTCCATACATGCATCACTATCTGCATGAAAAAGTTGCCCCTTAGGTCCCTTTTATATCTCTCCCTTCTCATCTTAAACCAATGCCCTCTAGTTTTGGACACCCCCACCCTGGGGAAAAGACCTTGCCTATTTATGCTATCCATGCCCTTCATGATTTTATAAGCTTCTATAAGCCCTTCGCCTCCAACACTCCAATGAAAATAGCCCCAGCCTATTCTGTCTCTCCCTGTAGCTCAAACCCTCCAATTCTGGCAACATCCTTGTAAATCCTTTCTGGACCCTTTAAAGGTTCACAACATCCTTCCTATAGGAGGGAGACCAGAACTGCATGCAATCATCCAAAAGTGGCTGAACCAATGTCCTGTACAGCTGCAACATGACCGCCCAACTCCTATACTCAATGCACTGACCAATAAAGACAAGAATATCAAATGCCTTCTGCACTATTCTATCTATCTGCAATACCACATTCAAGGAACTATGAACCTGCACTCCAACGTCTCTTTGTTCAGCAACTCTCCCCAGAACCTTACCATAAAGTGTGTAAGAGTTGAAGTCTGCTGCTGGAAAAGCACAGCCAGTCAAACAGCATCCGAGGAGCAGGAGAGTCGACGTTTCAAGCATAAGCTGTTCATCAGGGTTCTGATCTCCAGCATCTGCAGTTCTCACTTTCTCCCATTAAGTGGAGAAGTCCTGCTCTGATGTGCTTTTCCAAAACGCAGCACCTTGCATTTATTGAAATTCTATTTATTGTGCTATTTATTATTTATATCCATTGCAATTTGCCCATTAATTTATATTTAGTTTTGATTAAATGTTAAAGTAAAAAGCTAAAATCAATCCAGTTTCTTGACTTCATTGTATGTTTTCAGTAAAATAGTTCCGATTGGAC
>NW_025150303.1:219-1363 GCF_004010195.1 Chiloscyllium plagiosum | reverse complement strand
GAGATGTCATCAGGATAAAAACTGGATATACCTATCGCACTGTTTGAAGCGTTCTTGTTGTAAGTGACAGCATCTTCAGCGAGGAACTGCAAAATAAAACAAGACAGCGTGTTACTAAGTCGGGCCGCAAGGCAGTTATCATCACAGTCTAGAATCGAAAGAAATAGGGGAGAATAACAGAGAAAACACGAGGGAGTTACAGACTGGAATCTAATCGAGGGGTTCAGTGTGGGTTATATACAGAATAACAGATACCCGGGAGTGAGTTACAGACTGGAATCTAATCGAGGGGTTCAAGGTGGGTTATATACAGAATAATAGACACCCGGGAGTGAGTTACAGACTGGAATCTAATCGAGGGGTTCAGAATGGATTCTCTGTTCCACTCCCTTTAGCTTACACTTTCTCTCTATCTCAGTCTCAAACACATTCTCTCCGTCCAAGCTGTAGCTCTCTCTCTCTCCTTCACTCATACTCTGTCCCTCTTGCCTGTTGTCTCTCTGCGTCTATTTCTTCCGCTCTTCCTCCCTGGGGCTCTCTAATGAATGAGTCAATTAGTCACGGATTCAGTGCAGACATCTGTCCTGGCCTCCCCTGGCATTGAGACGCACGTCCCGATGGGAGACTCTCTGCTGCCTCAGTGAACAAACATCCCCCACTCCCACAAGCACACGACTCATCAGGGAAACGGGCAAAACGCTGTGTTTGTTCCATCAGCGAACACTCCCAAACAGGAGCGAGTGATAAATCAGGAAAGGGACACGGGTGACAATGTCCATCCCTCTCCGATAGGGGTTTCGTGCAAATGGGGAGACGGTTCACCCCTCAGCACAGAACCTCTGACAGTGCGGCACTCCCTCAGCACTGACCCTCCGACAGTGCGGCCCTCCTTCAGTACTGACCCTCCGACAGTGCGGGGCACCCTCAGTACTGACCCTCCGACAGTGCGGCCCTCCCTCAGTACTGACCCTCCGACAGTGCGGGGCACCCTCAGTACTGACCCTCTGACAGTGCGGCTCTCACTCAGCACTGACCGTCCGACAGTGCGGTGCTCCCTCAGCACTGACCCTCCGACAGTGCGGCACTCCCTCAGTACTGACCCTCCGACAGTGCGGCCCTCCCTCAGCACTGACCCTCCGAAAGT
>NW_025150303.1:0-201 GCF_004010195.1 Chiloscyllium plagiosum | reverse complement strand
GACAGTGCGGCTCTCCCACAGTACTGACCCTCCGACAGTGCGGCACTCCCTCAGTACTGACCCTCCGACAGTGCAGCGCTTCCTCAGTCCTGCCTCTCCGACAGTGCGGCCCTCCCTCAGTACTGACCCTCCGACAGTGCAGCGCTTCCTCAGTCCTGACCCTCCGATAGTGCGGCCCTCCCTCAGTACTGACCCTCCGAC
>NW_025150302.1:0-1363 GCF_004010195.1 Chiloscyllium plagiosum | reverse complement strand
CAGGTATTCCCTTGAATGCTGCTCATGTGTCTGTTTCTATCACTTCCTTTGGCAGTACATTCCAGGCACTCACCACCCTTTGTGTAAAAAATGGGCCTTGCACATCTCTTTTAAACTTCCCTCCTTGTGGTTTGAACCTGTGTCCCTTGTAATTGACCCCTCCACCCTGGGAAAAAGTCTCATATTTCCACTTCATCCAATGCCATTCACAACCTTATAAACTTCTACTGGGTCAGCCCTCAATGTCCTGCATTTCAGTGAAAACAAATCCAGTCTCTCTAACCTTTCTTCAAAATTCCCCATACCAAGGTAACACCCTGGTAAACCTGTTCTGTACCCCCTCCAAAGCATCTATATCCTTCTAGTAGTGTGGTGATCAGAACTGGACACAATATTCCAAGTGCAGCCAAACTGAAGTTCTATAAAGCTTTAGCAAAACTTTCCTGACATAGAAATCATAGATTGCCTACAGTGTGGAAACAGGGCATTTGGTCCAACCGATCCTGTGAAGAGTATCCCACCCTGACCCACTCCCCTCCCCTATTACTCTATATTTCCCCTGACTAATGCACCTAACCTACATATCTCTGAACACCATGGGAAATTTAGCTTGACCACTTCACCTAACCTGCACATCTTTGTACTATCCATATACTCAATGCCCCTTCCAATGAAGGTAATCTTGCCATAGGCTTTTTTTTACCCCCTTATCCATCAGCACTGCTCCTTCAGTGATCTGTGGACCTGCACACCCAGATCCCTCTGCATGTTAATGCTCCGAAGGGTTCTGCCATTCACTGTATAATTTCCAACCGTACTTGATCTTCCCAAATGTATCACCTCACATTTGTCTGGATTAAGCTCCATCTGCCATGTTTCTGTCCATGCCTCCAACTGATCGATATACTGTTGTATCCTCTGACAATCCTCTTCAATATCTACAACTCCATCAATCTTTGTATCATCCCAATCTTTTTATCGTCTGCAAACTTCGACCAGCTACGTTTTCTTCCAAATTGTTTATAAAGGCCATGAACAGTAGAGGTCCCAGCTCTCACCCCTGTGGGATACCACTAGTCACAGCCCTCCATTCTGAAAAGCTTCCTCCACCACTCCCCTCTGTGTCCTATGATTGAGTCAGTTCTAAATAGGAATCTCCATCCTGCCAGCTCACCCCCAATACCATGTGACTTCACATTCTGTACCAGTCTGCCACGAGGGGCCTTGTCAAAGGTTTTATTGAAGTCCATGTGGACAACATCAACTGGTTTTCCCTCATCATTCATCTTCATCATCTCCTCAAAAACATGATCAAGATGGTAAGGCACGACCTCTCCTGCACAAAACCAAGCTGTCTGTCACT
>NW_025150301.1:0-1363 GCF_004010195.1 Chiloscyllium plagiosum | reverse complement strand
TCATGGTGAGAAGAGCAATGTTGGTGAGGTTGGAAAGTCCAGTGAAATGTGATGAAGTGGTGGTAGGAGTCATAGAGAAGTTCTCAGTTCCAGGAATACATTTATCCATAGTAATCATATAGCTGGATCACAGATGGGAGTGATGCCTAGTAGTGGAAAATCAGGCAATTGAGGTATTACAGGAGGTATATCTTTGGATTTTTCATGACTGTGCGATAACAAGGTCAAAAAGTCACAGGCTGAAGAAGGAGAAATCAAAGATAAGGAAGTTGAAGTAGAATTATCAGAGACAATGTATGATCAAATGGTTGAGAAAAAAATAAGAACAGGTGGAGGGCAAAGTGGATATTTTTTGTTCAGAGAAATTAATTACAATGGAAAGATGCAAAACAAAAGTAGTTGTATCAAAAAGTGTATACAGAAGTATAATCTGAGTAAATCACAGAATGTTACTCCCTTAAAAATGACTTCTTGATGATGAAATGGAAACCATCACATATTCAGACAGATGAGAATAGGCAGAAGTTCAGAAAGTTGTGTTACCAGTGGGTTATAGAAAAGAGGTGTTGCAGCCATTCGGAGGTCTTTTGGGAGTAAGGAAATCTCAAGCCAAAATGCAAAAACACGTTTATTGTCCTGGATTGCTTAAGGATGTGGTTGAATATTGACAGACATATCACACGTGTCAGGTAACTGGAAAACCTCAGGCAGTGATAACAACAGTACCCGTAATACCCATTACCGCATTTGAGGAACATTTTTTACCAGGGTCTTAATTGTTTGCGTGGTAACCTTACCTAAATCAAAAAGCGAAAATCGATATTTGTTGAAAATAATGGATGTGTCCACTAGATTTCCAGAGTCCATTCTTTTGCACAGTATCATGGATAAAAGGATTGGAGAAGAGTTACTCAAATTTTTCACTAGATACGGACTACCAACAGAGATACGATCAGATCAAGGATCAAATTTTACATCAAAATTATTCAAGGAAACTATGGATAGTTTAGAACATAGAACATAGGACATAGAACTTTACAGCACAATGTATTACAGCCCTTCAACCCTCAATGTTGTGCCAACCTGTGAAACCAATCTGAAGCCCATCCAACCCACTCTATTCCATCCTCATCCATATGTCTATCCAATGACCATTTATATGTCCTTAAAGTTGGTGAGTCTACTACTGCTGCAGGCTGTGCGTTCCACGCCCCTACTACTCTCCAAGAAAGAAACCACCTGTGACATCAGTCCTATACCTATCACCCCTCAATTTAAAGTTATGTCCCCTCGTGCTAGCCATCGCCATTTGAGGAAAAAGGTACTCACTGTCCAGCCTATCTAACCCTCTGATTATCTTATA
>NW_025150300.1:0-1363 GCF_004010195.1 Chiloscyllium plagiosum | reverse complement strand
AGCATCTGTACAGAGAAATCAGAGTTAACATTTTGGATGCAGTGACACTGCCTCAGGACTCTGAGAGATGATGCAAACATCTCAGCAAGGGACGCCACAATTTTCCATGGTTTACTGCAATGATCTGGGATACACTTGAACAAGTTCTGTGCATTTATCTACGATTATCTATTTTCAGACGTCTAGCACTTCCTCTTCTGTGATGTGACGTCGTTTCGAAACATCACTGCATATATTTACTTCCACCAAATCCCGAGCATCCATGTTTTTCTCCGCGGTTAATATTGACGCGATATATTTGTATCAAATCCCACCCATCGTGTAGGAACGGGTTTGTAGGCAGTGTAATGGAGAAAGTTCGAGTCCTTGGGAGGAGTGTGAATCCAGCATGGCCAGGCTCTTATGGACTGTAGTGTTGAGCTGTTAACCGTGTTTCTCTGTTTTTCCACTTTTACAGAAAGGTCTGTAATATTTTACATTGTAATTTTTTCCCTTTATTTGTATGTGCATACGTATATATAAAACAAAGAAAGTTTAAACCGTAAAACACTATTCATATATACATATATATCTTCTTCATATATCTTTATTATGTCTGCACGTGCTGGGGCGGGTGGAGAGTTTGTGGGTGATACGTTTGGCGACTTGTAACCTTTTGACAGTGCTCATGTGAGTACATGTGGCAATAAACGTAATACAGCTACTTCATCTCCTGTGGGTCCACACAAAAATGGATGTCTGATTTTTACCTTCCTCCTTTCACAAAACTAGTCATTGTTTCTCTAAAAGATGTGCCTTGGCTGAAGGATACTCTGCCTTTGATTTTTTTTCACAGAGGTTATAAACGTGACCGGGCTCTGATCAGTCTGGGTTTGGACAGGGATGAATTTTTTTGAGAGGCCTTTTGTTTATATGTAAACAGGCGATATTCCAGGCCAATATTTCTAAAGTGGCATGTATAAAGAGAAGGGAGTGGTCAGCTCTCTAGCTGAACAGAGCATTTTTAGTTCAGTTTGAACTGCTGAGCGGTTCAACGGGGAGCTACGTGGAAAATAAAACTCTCTCTTTATGCCCTTCAAATTCAACGTCTAATCATTTGAACCAGTTATACTGGCTTAAAACGGGAGTTTGCTTATTGGGACTTTAGTGTCTATTCGGAACAACGTAATTGAGTCTAGTTGGATTAGTTGAGTTCTGTAGCTGTTCGTTATTCTGTTCCCTGTGTTTCATTGTGTAATTTTTCTCTGTTTTAAAATTTAGTCTTCAACCTAAATAACTTAATCTGGGCAATTTGCACTGTACACTTATCGAAACAAATTGCAATGTTATCGTCTGAGCTGCCTGCTGAAGAATATTTGAGTGG
>NW_025150299.1:0-1363 GCF_004010195.1 Chiloscyllium plagiosum | reverse complement strand
CATTTAGATCACTCTAAACCTGTGAATTATTTCTTTCATCTCCAACGACCTGTTTCCAGTTCAACTTTTAAATTCCTGTTGGAGAACAAATGGTGCAATACTACCACTTGCTGGCATTAAGCGGTATTGCAAGTAATAATTTACCACAATCGATTCTTTTACGTGGTACAATATTGCCATCAGCTGGCCATGCATGGGAGTGCAGCCCGATAATTTTGTTCCATAACTCAGGGTCATTCGACCCGAAACGTTAACTCTGTTTTCTCTGCAGAGATGCTGTCAGACTTGCTGAGATTTTCCAGCCATTTCTATTTTGTGTCTGATTTCCAGTATCCGCAGTTCCTTGAGGTTTTTCTTTCTTGTGGAAGGAAGTTATTCTCCTGCTCAGTTTCTCTTGTGTCTTGTTTAATTTTGTATTTCCAGCATTTAAGAACTTTTAAACACAAAGTACAGTATCTACATCGACTAATAACGCCTTTCAATAACACAGTGGGCTGACTGGCCTAATTCTGTCCCTTTAGCGTGTGGTAAAAACTGCAATACACACTGCGATGGTTATTTAAAATTAGTCAAAGAACGAAATGAAAATGGTCAACAAGACGACAGATGGTCCTCTAGCGCCATCAAGTGGTCTGAATCGGTGCTGCACAGGGAAATAAATCTGTGAAGTTCCGATTTCAACCAGGAGGTGGCAGTCCTGCTCCACGCAAAAATCATAGATTTGTGTTTACAATGTTTTTTATTCATCTATTTTAATAAACATCAATTAATAATAACCCTGGAAAACTATAATAAGCTAATTTGTGAATAAGGCAATTGTGATATTGCCTCTGAGGTAGTAATTAAAATGATCTGAAGGAGAGTCAATGGGCCCAAAACGTTAACTCTGCTTTCTCTCCACAGTTACTGCCAAACCTGCTCAGCTTCTTCAGCAATTTCTATTTTTGTTGTAAAATGAGTTGAGTGGTTGCGTTGAACGGCAAAACGAACTCATACGTCTGAATGATCTGTTAAAAAATAACACAATCTGTGCACAGCTTGTGAATTTAGGTTACCTGCTTTGATGACAAGTAAAGCTGTTGCTTTTGGCTAAACTTCATTTCTTCAGAAGAGCAAAATTTGATTTATGGAATTAAGACAAAACACTGCAAATCAGTTCTGAAGAAAAACAAAATACTATCTGAAACATCAATTCTGTTTCTCTCCCTAGAAATCCTGTTAGGCTTATTGAGAATTCTCAACACTTTGAGTTTTATTTTTTAATTTGCAGTCTGATAACTGCACTGGAATAGGAAAACATGTTGCTGTAGTTTCACAAAATTCCATTAGGTGGCGCAGCTGCACTATTTTTCGAAGCAAATCC
>NW_025150298.1:0-1363 GCF_004010195.1 Chiloscyllium plagiosum | reverse complement strand
AAACCAGATCCAGAATTGCCTTCTCCCTGGTCGCCTCCAGCACCAGCTGTTCTAAGAATCCATCTCCGAGGCACTCCACAAAGTCTCTTTCTTGAGACCAATAACATCTTGATTCTCCCAGTCTACCTGCATGTTGAAATCCCACATAACAACTGTAGTAACATCTTTGCAACAGGCCAATTTCAGCTCCTGATTTAAGTTATATCCGACATCCAAACTACTGTTTGGGGGCCTGTTGATAACTCCCAAGAGGGTCTTTTTACCCTTAGTATTTCTCAGCTCTCTCCACACTGACTCTCCATCCCCTGATTCGAGGTCCCCCCGCACAAGGGACTGAATATCATCCCTTACCAACATGGCTACCACACCCACTCTGCCCGTCAGTCTGTCCTTACATAGCACGTGCAGCCTTGAATATTCATTTCCCAGGCACTGTCCACTTGAAGCCACGTTTACATCAGACATTGAACGCAAATACTGGACTGAGAAAAGATTGAATGAATTAAGATGAAATTAATTTCTTTATTGGAACGGGGAGGGTATTCAGCCCCTCAAGCCAGTTCAGTTCGTCAATAAGAACATGGCTGATCTGTGGGATAGCTCTATCCCCTTGCTTTGGACCCACATCATTGATGCCCATCCTAAATTTAAAAAAAACTATATGTCCAAGTTAAATTTAACAACTGATTGCCATTTGTTTCAGGGAATTTGAGCCGACATTAATATTTGTGTGCAGAAGGTTTTTTTTTCTATTATCTCTGCTGAATTCCTTAATTCTTAGAAAGGGCCTTAACTCTTAGATTTTGATGTGGGTGTCACTGGCTGAGACCAGAAGCTGTTGCTAGTCCCTCGTTGTCTTCGTGAAGGTGGTGGCGAACCAAATTCTTGAACAGAAGTAAGTATTGTGCTACAGGTAAACCCATAATGTCCTTACAGAGACAATTCCAGGATCTTGTCACTGCTCGTTCTTGACTTCAGTTTCACTCAGTAGAAGTACTATAAGTTTATCGATCCTATCTCTCCCTGTTACTATCGAGAAGCCTTTCGTTTTCTACCCCTTAACATTCTAAATTCCGAGTTCATAGATTTATTTGCGAGCTGATGTGTTTTTTCTGCCGACGTTTTGACAAGTCGTAAGTGTACCTGCAGTGAAGCTTTAGTGGGTTGTCATGCCTGCTGTTTCTGTGAGTCAGTTTTCTAGTACTTCCGGTTATGCATCTGAAAGGTTTGTCCAAGTGATCCAGTTCAATACGTTGATTGATAGAGATTCGGTTTGAGTTGAAGACTTCATGGAACTCTCTTGCAGTTCTCTACGTTGCTTGTGCTTGGGTGGTTAGGTTGTCCCAATTGAATTTGTGTCCGT
>NW_025150297.1:0-1363 GCF_004010195.1 Chiloscyllium plagiosum | reverse complement strand
TTTCATTACCATCAGTTGTTTCATCACTCCAGAGTTTTCAAATTGAATGTAAATTTCACCAGCTGCCATGGCAGGATTTGAATGCACATCCTCAGAACATTAGCTGAGTTTCACGATTAATCGTCTAATAATAATTGTCTAACCACTCAGCCATCACCTCCCCTATTAGGGCAGACAGCATTCAGCTGAGATGTGCATGACCCCAGAGTCTAAGGGGAATAGAGCCATAGGGGTAGGGTAAAACATGCTTCTCTGTAATAAAATACGAGACATCTGCTGCTACGGGTTGATAAGACCACTCACATTGACAGAGTAGAAAAACAAGTCCTTGATTGATAAGACCACTCACACAGAATAGAGAAACAAGTCCTTGATTTATAGGACCACTAACTCTGACAGAGAAGAATAAGTCCTTGACTGATAAGACTACAGGGTAAGAAGAAAAAAACAACTCGGGAGACATCTCCTATAGACTTTAAGATAAGGATATAGAATGGAAAATTACTGAACGGTTTAGAATGTGAACCTCATGACTCTTTAGAGCCACAGAGGGGAGGGACTTGTCCTGTATTTAATCAGAAGACATTGTTAGCCTCGGGGCGCTTTTCTCAGAAGAGTGCCCAACTCTGCAGACTTGCTAATAAAACTTTGTTTTCCTGAATTTGTCTAGAGCGATTATTGAGAAGCGATTTTCGTTTCTAACATATAGTAAATTCACTGAATGGTTAAACACAGGAGACAACCGCTTGGCCTGTTCTATCTGTTCTGCCTCTCTGTAGGATCAATTCACCCAGTGTTTTCTCCCTTTCTCTGTTAATTTCACATCATGATGTTATTTCTCTTTGAAGGACTTACTTGGCAGTCTCAATCCCACACTCAGGCACTGCTTTCCAGATCCTGACCACTCTCTGAGGATAAAGGTTCTCCTCATATCACCATTACTTCTTTCCCAGATTAC
This sequence comes from Chiloscyllium plagiosum, assembly GCF_004010195.1. Taxonomy (NCBI): domain Eukaryota; kingdom Metazoa; phylum Chordata; class Chondrichthyes; order Orectolobiformes; family Hemiscylliidae; genus Chiloscyllium; species Chiloscyllium plagiosum. Next base: position 405 of record NW_025150297.1, on the reverse strand, counting down.
TTCCAATCTGGGTCGTCTGGGTCTTGATACCTCCAGAAATGGGAACAGTTTCTTCCTGTCCACTCTGTCCAAACACAATTATTTTGAACGTTTATATCAAATCTCTGCTCAACCTGTATTCACCGAGGCCAGTTCTAAATTCTCCAATCTACCCACAGAACTGAAGTTCCTCATCCCTGGAAAAGATCGAGAATCGAGAATGGGAGGGCACCAGTAGAAAATAGTTGGCAAAATAAGAAAAAAATGAGATGAGAAACCATGCAGTGAGCATTTAGGGTCTGGGCGACAGTGTCTGAAAGTGTGTGTGTGTGTGTGTGTGTGGCGGAGTGGGGGAGGCAGTTTCAACCAAGACTTTCAAAAGGAAATTGAGATAGTTGCTGGAAAAGGCAGAGTGTGCAGGGGATG
>NW_025150296.1:0-1363 GCF_004010195.1 Chiloscyllium plagiosum | reverse complement strand
GTGTCTCTGGGTCCCTGTCACTGGGTCAGTGTCACTGGGTCAGTGTCGCTGGGTGAGTGTTACTGGGTCTGTGTCACTGGCTCCCTGTCACTGGATCGGTGGGATCGGTGGGTGACCCAGTGACACTGACCCAGCGACTCTGACCCAGTAACACTGACCCAGCGACACCGACCCAGCGACACTGACCCAGTAACACTGACAGAGTGACACTGAACCAGCGACACTGACCCAGAGATACTGACAGTGACACTGACCCAGCGACACTGACCGAGTGACACTGACCCAGAGATACTGACCCTGCGAAATCGACCCAGCGGCACTGACACAACGACACTGACCCAATAACCCTGACCCAGCGACACAGACCCAGCAATCCTAACCCAGTGACACTGACCCAGCGACACTGACCCAGAGACACTGACCGAGTGACATTGACCCAGCGACACTGACCAAGTGACACAGACCCAATGACACTGACCCAGTGACATGGACCCAGCGACACGGACCCAGTGACAGGGACCCAGTGGCACGGACCCAGTGAAACGGACACAGCGCCTCTGACCCAGGGAGACTGACCCAGTGACACTGACCCAGCGACACTGACCCAGAGACACTGACCGAGTGACACTGACCCAGCGACAATGACCCAGTGACACGCACCCTGAGACACTGACCCAGCGACTCTGACCCAGTGACACAGACTCAGCGATACTGACCCAGTGACACTGACCCAGCGACTCTTACCCAGACACTGACAGAGTGACACTGACCCAGCGACACTGACCCAGCGACACTGACCCAGTAACACTGACCCAGCATCACTGACCTAGCGACTCAGACCCAGTGATACTGACCCAGTGACACTGACCCAGTGACACTGACCCAGTGACACTGACCCAGAGATACTGACTCTGTGAAATGGGCCCAGCGACACAAACACAACGACGCTGAGCCAATAACCCTGACCCAGCGACACAGACCCAGCAATACTGACCCAGTGACACTGACCCAGCGACACTGACCCAGAGACACTGACCCAGTGACAGGGGCCCAGCGACAATGACCCAGTGACACGCACCCTGAGACACTGACACAGCGACACTGACCCAGAGATACTGACCCTGCGAAATGTTCCTAGTGACACTGACACAACGACACTGTCCTAGCGACACTGACCCAGTGACACGGAACCAGCGATACTGACCCAGTGACACAGGCCCAGTGTCTCTGACCAACTGACTCTGCCCCAGTGACACTGAACCTGTGACCCTGACCCAGTGACACGGACGCAGAGACACTGACCCAGTGACACGGACCTAGAGACACTGACCCAGTGATACTGACCCAATAACACTGACCCAGA
>NW_025150295.1:0-1363 GCF_004010195.1 Chiloscyllium plagiosum | reverse complement strand
TCAATACTTGGAAAGTTAAAATCATCCATAACATCAAGCTATACAACTGCACAATTTGGAAACAGGAAGTGGTTGGAGGGATGTTAAACGAGGATGAGTTGGATAGATTAGAAGACCGCATGAGGGGAGATAGACAGGAACAGACAGAAAATAGAAGTTTTATTTCGAGATTCTCACGGAATGCAACGCCGTTATCTAGTGCCGTTCCCTTTGAGCACTGTGCGAATACTGGCTGAAGGCCCAGAGCATTTATATTCAATAATATCACAGAGCTGAATTTTCTGACAGTTAAACAGAGTCCAAAAGGCCAAGTGATTAATTTTTACAATGAGAAGGTGGTTTAATTTAAATAGACTGGGTTAACAGCAGCAGGAACTGAGAATCCTGCTCGATACTGAGATACTGCGCCAGAGAATCTCAATGAGTTGGATCACTGACAGAGGGGAAATCAGCATCTCAGTTGTGGGCCAAATAATGATTGATAAAGATTGCACAAAACTTCCGTGGTTTTGAAATACTCATTTCTATTTATGTAGCTCATTATTATGAGTGTATCTTATTTCTTTGTACTTCCCATAGTATGGACAGAAACCTGTCTTTTATGTTCAATAAACAGATTTTACTCATCATTCCTCATTTTAAATGTATCCTTGAATTTGTTCTTCATATGAGTCATAAAGGGTAACATTCCAATACTGTTATTATTTTCCCTCCCTCCATTCTGGACTGCCATGTCCCCCTATTCTCTCTATATTCTGTCTCCTCCACAACGCCATAATCACACTGTAATTGAATCCCGTAAATTACATTTCATCACAGTTCATAAACATCGATAACATCAATAGGACAGGCCTCATCTGCCACTCTCTCTGAACCTGGAATAATAATCTGAATTGCATTTGTCACGTTCAGTTCCCTGTTAACATATCCATGCCATTTGTCTGTTATTACCACACGTTTCTCAGACACACATTCCCTTCAGATTATGAACTGTAAAAAATTGTCTCAGTATGTTATCGAAATAATGATGCTTGATAACTAGTTTCAGGATGTACGTATCCATTTATAAACAGAGAAGCATGTTTACATTCTGGTAAACTTATGGCATTACTCCTACATCCAAGGCAGATTGAATGGCTACATTCAATTAATCTACCAGCCTCAAGATTTGTTCCATCAGTCACCCTCAGATATCCAATCCAGAATGCGGAAGTTTGATTCATTGTTTTGAATTTTAATAAAACAACATTGAAATGAAAAGCGTTGGCTCGAGCTATTTGTTCAGTGACTGTAAATGTGTCACTGGAGGGTTTGCCTCTTCTTTTAACTCAGGACTCGGTTCAATGTATTATCCCAGTATGGG
>NW_025150294.1:0-1363 GCF_004010195.1 Chiloscyllium plagiosum | reverse complement strand
TTCGGGCAAGCCTGTATCATGGCTACTACATTTATTTATCTAGACGTTAATAATGAAGGATCTGGACTAACAAGTATTGACACTATTTCGCACCTGTATCTGATATTAACAATGTTTGAACCGGTTATTCATAATCTAAGCGCAGTTGATATTTAAAGTGATCACTGTCCATTACTTTGTGATGTGTGTCCTCCTTGGGAGGAAGAGGTTTTGTTAAGGAAGTTGCACCAGTTAGTTTTAAGGCAATATTATTAAAAAGCAAAATAAATTTAATAGGAAAAGATTCTGATGCAATAAATAATGGGCATCAGCACTTGCAATATTATAGCTGTGATAAATAATTGAATTAGAGAGGGTTACAGAAAAGAAAGAGAATACAATAAAGAATGTTGAATAACAATACAGAAAATCGTGAACAAGGTTTTTGACTTCAAGCATATTCGTGAGATTCTGCTGGCCGTTGACATAATTCATGTTACTGGCAGAGCTCATAAATCTAATCTTCCAAGTAGAGAGCATTTGTCTTCTTTTCGTGTGATAACGATAAACGTTCTGACTCTGCCAGATGTCCAACCTCATCACATAACCCCAATTTTTGTTCCACAGCTTCTGACCATTCAAAATGACCATGTGTTAAACTCTAAAGTGCGACAAACTCCGGATTGTTTGCCTTGCAATTACAAAATATTTATTCCTTAATCAGATATTCCTATTTAAATAGTTTTTTTATTAACTGAAATAAAATCTCCGCGTTCTTAACGTATAAATTATAAACACATACTGACAACAGGAAGCCTTTAAGAAACTGGAGTCAATGCGATTACAACTCGCTTTATTATTGCACTGCCTACAGATAAGATTATTCTGGCACTAAAAGGACAATCATCTCAGCTGTCATACATCGATGCACGAATTCTGCAAGGTCGTGTCCTTGGCCCCAAACTCTGCAGTTGCCTCACCAATGCCCTTCCATCCACTTGTCATGTCCAAAGCGAAGATGTTTCCACACATTTACACCACGTCCAGCACAGTTTGCAACTCCTTGTGTAATGAAGACATTTGTGTCCCAAAACTTCATGATAGCGTCCAGCTTGGCATGGTAATTGATAAATAACATTCGCACTCCGCAAACACCAGGCAATAATAATCTTAAGCAGTACGAATCTACCAAACATCCATTGGCCTACAATGCCATTACCATCCCTGAATGCACGATGAGCATCATGGAGTTGTACGAAGGAAATGCACACTTCAGTCAAGCTTATCCATACCGACTAAATTCTGCATTTCATAGAATCCACATCGTGTGGAAACAGGCAGCTCAGTCCACAAAGTCTGCATCCAATCCCCCTACGTTAGCCCC
>NW_025150293.1:0-1363 GCF_004010195.1 Chiloscyllium plagiosum | reverse complement strand
ACATTCAGTCATAAATTATGACAGACAAATCACCGGAAGAGAAGGCTCCACAAAGATCCTCATCATTAATAATGGAACAGCCCTGTACATCAGTGTGAAAAACAAGAAGCGTAACTGCATCACCCTCAGGCCGAAGGTTTAGTCAGTGATTGACATCACCCTCATCATGATGCCAGCAGAATCACAGATGTCGGTCTTCAACCAAGTCGATTCGCTGCAGGTGACATGAAGAAGCAGCTGAACAGCGTAGATACAACAACGGCAATGGGCTCTAACACAATTCTTGCATAGGACTGAAGATTTGTACTGCATAAGAATCCGTGTCCCTGGGGAAGCTGTTTCATTCCACGTCTAACTCTGACATCTCCCTGACAATATGGAAAATTACACAAATATGTCCAGTCACCTCAGAGGAAAATTACAATTTGACCAAATGCCACACCCTCAGTCCAGTCAGAACAGTCAAACTGGTGGGAGATCTCTTTGACAGAGCTGTGAGGCAGCACAGAAATAAACTGCTCAGTGTGGTTTCCGAAAGTTCCCCATGTGAAGATGATACTACTTGTGGAAATGCCACTCAATTACTAATTCAGACAAGACTAATGCTCTGGCAGCTGGTGCAAGTTTGAAAAAAAAGAGTAAAATATTGAGAACTAAAATCTGATGTCTGTAAAAGTGACCCGGAAGCTAATGTCGTTTTTAACCACTGTTTGCCCGTTCGCCTGTTTTTCACGCATTATTGATATTGTATGATTTTAATAAATTAATGCATGAACAATGTCGAATTGATTCAAGAATGCACTTTCAGGAAGTGAATCTCCTGTCATTTCCTGGTCTGGTCTAAAAGTGACTCCAAACACATAGACACGTGTAAACACTTCAATGGTGTCTGAAACGGCCAAGCAAGACATTCAATGAAATCAAATTGCTCCTGCATCAGCAAGGATAAAAGCGGACAGAACACCTGGAAAAAGCCTTGGTGTGAGAAAATGAAACAGGAAACACAGTCCTGTTGACACTGCAGAGTACTCCTTCTGAACGTCTGAGAGCTTGTAACAACATTTACGGAGTGTTCCCACAGACTGCAAAGAAACATCAGAAAAGGTGTAGTTGACTCAAATCATTCAGCCACCCCAATTCAAGTTAATGGCTGAACATCTCCTCAACGCACTTCTCACACAAATCGTGTACAAACCTTAATGGGATAAATATCAACAAATATAAACTGCATTAGCCACTTCGCTCCTTCGACTTTGCTAGGCATAACCGTTTTCTTGTAATACGTGTTTATTAACCGTGATGTGGTTGTAATGCAATGAGTGAATTGTCCAACTTGCTTTTATAAAGCGAGCTCCTATTCACT
>NW_025150292.1:0-1363 GCF_004010195.1 Chiloscyllium plagiosum | reverse complement strand
CATATACACTGTACACCTTTCTTGTCTGTGTACTCTGTGTACACTTTACAACTTTCTTGCGTGTGTGCCCTGCGTACACTGTACAATTTTCCTGTTTGTGTGCCCTGTGTACACTGTACACCTTTCCTGCCTGTGTGCCCTGTGTCCTCTGTACATCTTTCCTGTCTGTGAGCCCTGTATACACTGTACACGTTTCCTCTGTGTGTGCCCTCTGTACATTGTACACCTTTCCTGTGTGTGTGCCCTATGCACACTGTACACCTTTCCACTCTGTGTGCCTTGTGTACACTGTATGCAGTTCCTGTGTGAGGGCCCTGTGTACACTGTACATCTTTCCTGTGTGTGTGCCCTATGTACACTGTACACCTTTCCACTCTGTGTGCCCTGTGTACACTGTATGCAGTTTCTGTGGGAGTGCCCTGTGTACACTGTACACCTTTCCTGCCTGTGTGCTCTGTGTACACTGTACATCTTTCCTGTCTGTGAGCCCTGTATACATTGTACACGTTTCCTCTGTGTGTGCCCTCTGTACACTGTACACCTTTCCTGTGTGTGTGCCCTATGCACACTGTACACCTTTCCACTCTGTGTGCCTTGTGTACACTGTATGCAGTTCCTGTGTGAGGGCCCTGTGTACACTGTACATCTTTCCTGTGTGTGTGCCCTATGTACACTGTACACCTTTCCACTCTGTGTGCCCTGTGTACACTGTATGCAGTTTCTGTGGGAGTGCCCTGTGTACACTGTACACCTTTCCTGCCTGTGTGCTCTGTGTACACTGTACACCATTTCTGTGTGAGTGCCCTGTGTACATTGTACAGCTCTCTTGCGTGTGTATCCTGTGTACACTGTACACCTTTCCTGCCTGTGTGCCCTGTGTGCACTGTACACCTTTCCAGTCTGTGTGCCATGTGTACACTGTGCACCTTTGCTGTGTGTGTGCCCTGTGTACACTGTACACTGTTCCTGTCTGTGTGCACTGAGTGCACCTTTCCTGTGTGTGCCCTGTCTACACTGTACACTTTCCCTGTGTGAGTGCCCTGTGTAAACTGTACACGTTTTCTGTCTGTGCACCCTGCGTACACTGTACACCTTTTCTGTGTGTACACTGTGTACACTGTACACCTTTCCTGTCGGTGTGTCCTGTATACACCTTTCCTGTCTGTATGACGTGTGTACACCATTTCTGACTGTGTGCACTGTGTTCATTGTACACCTTTCCTGTGTGTATGCCCTATGTACACTATACACCTTTCCTGTGTGTGTGGCCTGTGTAAACTGTACACCTTTTCTGTGTGTACCCTGTGTACACTGTATACCTTTCCTGTCCGTATGATGTGTATACAACATTCCTGACTGCATG
>NW_025150291.1:0-1363 GCF_004010195.1 Chiloscyllium plagiosum | reverse complement strand
GAGAGAGAGAGTAACACAGAGAGAGAGCATGTCCGAGAGAGAGAGATTAACACAGAGAGAGAGAGATAGAGTGACCGAGAGAATGAGAGCGACTGAGAGTGAGGAAGAGACAGAGAGGGCGGGACAGAAAGAGAGAGCGCCCGAGAAAGAGTGCAACTGAGAGAGAGCATCCCCAAAAGGGAGTGACCGAAAGAGAGCGACTGAGAGGGAGTGACAGAGTGGGCTGGATGTTGGAGGATGTCCAGAACTAGGGGTCCTGGAAGACAGTGCCTGGAAATGTGGTGGAGTGGGAGGAAGAATCCAATTGCTGCAGAGTTGGGAATTGCAGGTTTCCTGATGAGCAGCAGAGGGCGCCTGTGGCTCAGCCTGGAGGCTGTGCTTTTCCAGCAACACCCTTGATTCTGATCTCCAGCATCTGCAGACCTCACTTTCTCCTCAGTCTGGAGGCCGTCATTGATCGCCAGGCTCCAGCGCCATCTTGTGGCTGCAGTAGGGGTTCCTTCCTGCAACTCCTTGTATTTCTCACTGGGATTTCACACATTAAATAAATTCTCTGTCACAAGTTGCATTCAATTTTCCCAAAGTGCTTCATTGGAGTCTTTGCATGATTCATGCCCAGTTTTTAAAAAGTGACCCAAAACATGGGCAAAAAAAAAGAAACTAGCAGAAGATGTATCCTCATTGGGATAAAACTGACTCAGGAAGCCTGCATACCTCATGGTTCATTGCAGTTTCATTAATCTATGCAAAAATCTTGTGTGAGCCTGTGGAATAAATTTAGGCAAAAAAATTTCAATTTGTCCAAAACAAGTGTGTTTATTCCTACGTATGTGGAATAAACTTGTGTTAATTTGGGCAAACTTGCATCAATCTGTACAAAAGTCTTGTCTTAATTTGAGAGATAAGCCTGTGCTCACCGGCACAAAGATATTGTATTGATTTGTCCAAAGAATGTGTGTTAATGTGGTGCAAATGCCCTGTATGAGTTTGTGGAGTAAACTGGTGTTATTTTGTGTCGTGAGTGTGTATATGGGCTGCTCAGGGTTTGAACCTGCAGCTTTGTGTGTGTGTGTGAGAGAGAGAGTGTATGGGTTGTGTTTGAATCTCAGTTTTGACCCTTTAAGCTTCCCAAAGCAGGCTGTGTCCCTGATGGGACACAGAGAGCAAGAGAGAGCATGGGGAGAGGAGCTGGGAGCAGCTGGAATGGTGTGTATGGTCTCCTTCCCCTCTCCATGTCTCCTTGCCTCACCTTTGTCTCTCCCTCACTTTTCCCCTTCCCTCTCTCTTTCCCTCTCTGTCTGTTTCTGTTGCACTGTCTCGCTCTCTCTGATCCTGTCCGCCTTTCCCTTTATCAGTTTGTCTG
>NW_025150290.1:0-1363 GCF_004010195.1 Chiloscyllium plagiosum | reverse complement strand
TCCAACCTGTCCATGCCAACCAGATATCCCAACGCAAATCTAATCCCACCTGCCAGCACCTGGCCCATATCCCTCCAAACCCTTCCTATTCATATACTCATCCAGATGCCTCTTAAATGTTGCAATTGCACCAGCCTCCACCACATCCTCGGGCAGCTCATTCCATACACGTACCACTCTCTGCGTGAAAAAGTTGCCCCTTAGGTCTCTTTTATATCTTTCCCCTCTCACCCTAAAGCCGATTCCAGGGAAAAGACTTTGTCTATTTATCCTATCCGTGCCCCTCATAATTTTGTAAACCTCTATAAGGTCACCTCTCAGTCTCCAACGCTCCAGGGAAAACAGCCCCAGCCTGTTCAGCCTCTCCCTGTAGCTCAGATCCTCCAGCCCTGGCAACATCCTTGTAAAAAATTAAATATCAGAACTCCCTGACCGTGGAGGTAAGTAAAATGAGTAAAGGTCAGGTTGGAAGTCCAGGAAGGAAGGGAACACCAGAAGGGTCAGATCTTTAGGCATTTCCATTTCAGAAGTGGGATCTTTGAAGGAGCTCCTCTCCCCATTTCCATCCCAACCAGCCAAACAAACAAAGATAGGAATTATGAGCAGGAGTAGGCCACTTGGCCCTTCCATAACATTTAATGATGACGTGACTGATCTTATTGCTGCACATTCATACTTACATCTGAAACTTTCACCTCCTTGCTTATCAAAAATCTACCCCAACACAGCATTAAACATGCTCCAACACTCTGCTTTTTGAGGAAGAGTTCAAAAGTGTTTCATCTTTGAGAAAAAAATTCTTCTCAACTCTGACTTAGAATCAGAGTACCCAATTGTTTTTAAGTGATGACCCTGAGATCTGGATTATTCTACAAGTGGAAATGTCCATTTCACATCCACCCAGTCAAAATCTCTCAGAACTTTATATGTTTCAATCAAGTCACCTCTTACTCTTCCATTAACCAGTGGATATAAGGTCAACTGGTCAAAACTTTCCTCATAAGACATCTTGCCCACTCTAGGTATTCATTTTGTAAACCTGCTGGAATTCTCTCCTTGAACTCCTTCTGGTCAGCTACAATTCTGAGGCCTCAGTTATGGGCAGGATGGCCCAGGCATCGCTAACCACCCCTGTAAAATTTCAGACATATCACTGGGATATGTGTGAATGCTGGGATGCTGAAATAACTGCACAGAGGCAGGTATCCCATCACCAAGTCATCCTTTATCTACTTGTGCACAGTACACTGTCTAGAAAGCAGGAGACAACAGCTTCGCTTCATTTGGAGATCGCCACTGATGATGTTACCTAGCCAGGTAATGAAACATCGGATATCAAACCTACAGCTCAGTGAGCAAACCT
>NW_025150289.1:0-1363 GCF_004010195.1 Chiloscyllium plagiosum | reverse complement strand
TCCAGTTTGTCATCACATAATCCCTACAGTGTGAAAGGAGGCTATTCAGCCCATTGAATCTAAACTGAACAGATTAGATTCCCTACAGTGTGGAAACAGGCACTTCGGCCCAATCAGTCCACACCGACCCTCCGAAGAGTAACCCACCCAGACACATTTCGCTCTGACTCATGCACCTAACATAATGGACAATTTAGCATAGCCAATTTACCTGGCCTGAACATCTTCGGACTGTGGGAGGAAACCCATGCAGACAAGTGGGGAATGTGCAAACTCCACACAGACAGTTGCCCAAGGCTGGAATCGAACCTGGGACCCTGGTGCTGTGAAGCAACAGTGTTAGCTACTGAGCCACCATGCCAGCAGAAGAGGGGGCATTCACTGAGATTTACAAAAAAATCCAGGACAAGTTGTCCCTCTTCAGCTCTTGAAACAGCCTGTGACCATGTACAGCAAGACGTGGACAACATTCAAGACCCTGCTGTTAAAGTCTGGGTAACATTTATGTAACAGCACAGCACATTTCCACAGTAAAAGGAGGAGTTCAGTCAGCACGTCAATTTGGTTTCACAAAAATGTGGGGAAGCCATTCATCCCACCAAAACTACTGGGTAACAGAAGCATAGACCATTCAGTCCCTCCTGCCTGTTGCACAGGAAGACAGGGAGTCTGCTCTCTCCCACATGTCACGTGCATGGGAACAGAAAGAACCATTTCACACCCGGAGTCACTTACAAAGGAACAGCAAGTGGTTATTCAGCTTGTCAAGCCACTAACACAGGAACAGGAAAGTGTCAGAGATGCTCCAACATCACAAACAAATGGAGCAGGGGCTGCACAGACAGACTGCTCCAAATTGATCCACATGGCTTAATTACTCATGGCACATATGTGTTACTTTAACATGGTTTTCTGGCAGTCGGAATGAAGCCAACATTTTTTAGCCATTCTCCAAGTTATATTCCATCTCCAAGAAAGCAGCCCCATGGTGTCCGTGGAGGTCAGAAATCGGTGGGGAATAACTAACTGTTTCAGAATGACGATATTTCGGCTGCTGACAGGATTGTGTACAAGGTGACATTCAATGCAGTGTCACAAAGTAACTGTGCATTAAACTGTTTAGAGTTCATTCAGAGTCTGTACCTCTTTGTCAATCGACATGGGGACTCTGCAGATGCATGTAAACTGTCGTGAATCAAACATCCAAAGAAAAGTATGACATTTTCATCCTATTCAGCTGTTTGGGACATAATGAGTTTCTGTCCATACCCATCAAGCTTCAACTTCTTATTCTCTCACAGCGCGACAGATTAAACACATAGTTACTGTGCTCTCTCCTCATGGTAACATCATGCCAGTGTTT
>NW_025150288.1:0-1363 GCF_004010195.1 Chiloscyllium plagiosum | reverse complement strand
GAAGGCATGTCCTGGTGGGTGACCCAGAAGTAACAATCAATCATAGAGTGAAGTTAAACGTATTTCTCAGCTCTTCCCCAGACGCCTCCGCTTATGTGAGGACCAGGACTTGGGGCCCAGTCTATCGTTTTCCAGCTCAACTTGATCAACGCAACGACAAACAACAGTATAGTTCACTCTGCTGCTTGATATCTTTAATGAACAATTTATTAGTTATAAATTGATGCCATAGATACAGTCTTTGTAATGGTGCCTTTTCTCAATGGCCTCTGAGTTGCGAGAAACATCGAAATGTGCCCTGTAGTCCCATGTGGGTCAAGGTTGGGTTGGAAAAAGCAGTACTTTCAGTCTGCTACCATAGCGACTGGCTGATTCATTGTTGTAACATTCGAATGAAATGAGAAAATAGTGAATACACTGATGAATGAATGATTCAGATTGATTGATGAATTTGGGTAAATGGATGTTTGAGCACATTCTTCAGCTGCTGTCTGAACCTCGTCTGTGTCACGGCATAAATCACGGTGTTTGTGCAGCAACTGAGGAGCTGCAGCATGAAGGACAATTCCCGCACAAAGGGAGCCAGATTCATAGAGCCATTACCCAATCACCACATCCGGTTCCATATAGAATACACCATTAACGTTGACCATAACAGGATGAAATTGGCGGAGATAACAAACAGTAAGATAATGGATTTCTTTCGATTTCGCATTTCTGTGTCACATTGAACCTCCCCATTGGTGTGAGCACGGAGTCTTCTGCGGGCTCTGCTGGTCACTATAATGTCTCTGACTGTGAAAGCATTGAGTAACAGAATCAGGAGAAATGGGATAGTTGGATTGAGAATGTGGTGGATGGTCTCGATTGCGACCCAGACACGGGAGTTATAAACAGCGGCTGTTACCTCACAAAACCAGGGGGAGTTGTCCAGCCAATACTGAGCTGTGAGCATCAAATACCAGAAAATGTTCATCAAACAACTTAACACGGTCACTGTTCCCAGAACCACAGCCGCCGTTTTCTCGCTGCAATATTTACTTTTCAGCTTCTGGCAACAAATGGCCACAAACCGATCAAAGGTGAAAGTAACGGTGAATCAGACTGAACAGTCAGTGTCTGCATAAAGCAGGACGGCGTGGATATTACACAGGAGAATGTCCCATAGGAAATCAAAGTGTTCATAATAAACAATGGGAATGTGTCTCAATATCAGGTCGAGGATAATGACCAGAAGATCCGCCACTGCCATGGCCCCCAGTTAACGACTGACACATGGAGACAATCCACAATCTTTCCAAAGCAGGACATAGATCGTCACTGCATTAAATGTGAGGAAGGAAAATAAACACATTACATATCA
>NW_025150287.1:0-1363 GCF_004010195.1 Chiloscyllium plagiosum | reverse complement strand
TGTGGTTGGAGGGTCCCTCGGTGGAAGATGATGGGTTCTTTCTCCAGACGACTGCTGGCTATAAATTGGCCATGGAGAAGGCCAAAAACTTGCATGTCCTTGTTGTAGTGGGAGGGAGAGTTGAAGTATTCAAGGATAGGGAAGTGGGGTTGTTGGGTGTGTGTGTCCGAGTGTGTTTCCTGAACTGTTCTTCAAGTTGATGCCCTGTCTCTCCAATGTAGATGAGATCCGGTGCAATGGACAGAATAGGTGTGGTGTTTGGATGCACAGGATGTTCTTTGCCTGATGTGGAAGGATCCTTTGGGGCCTTGGATGGAGATGAGGAGAGAGTGTTGACATCGGTTTCATACCACTTGTAGTGGCAAAGAAGGTGTCAGGAGTGGAAGGTGGCTGGGTGGGGGTGGGGGCGTGAACCTCGCGAGGGAGTTGTGAAGGGAATGCTCTCTGCTGATAAGGGTGGGGAGGGAATTATACCTCTGGTGGTGGGGTCTGACTGTTGGTGGCGGAAATGGCGGATGATTATGCGTTGTATCCTATGGTTGGTGGGATGGAAGGCGAGAGGGGTTCTCTCCTTGTTGTAGTTAGAAGGGTGGAGATCAAGGGCAGAGGTGCGGGAAGTTGAGGAGATGCGCTAGAGCACCCTCCTGCAGCCGAACCATCTCTTCAATGCTACCTGTCCCTCTATCTATCTTTGCACTGTTTGAAAGCTTAGCAAGAATCCCCTCAGTTCCTTGATGTAATTCATTAATGCATAAAGGGAAAAGTTGTGGTCCCAACATTGAGTCTTGTGGAACACCACTTGTCCCTGGCTGCAATCTGAGAAGGACTATTTTATGCCAACTCTCTGCTTTCTGTCAGACAACCATGCTACTATGCATGTTCGCACCTTGCTTCTAACACCATGGGCCCTTATATTTCTCAATAGCTTCCTGTCAAAAGATTCTTGAGGAGCAAGCGGATAACATCTATTGTTCTTCTTGGTCTAATCTGCTCGTTACTCCCTCAATGTATTCTAACAGGTTTGTCAGGCCTGACCTCCCCTTGATGAAACCATGCTGACTCTATTCTATTTTACCAAAGACCTCAAAGTCTTCAGAAATCCCATCCTTCACGATGGATTCCAGGTTGTTACCCACGACTAAGGTAAGGCTAATCAGTCTGTAATTTTCCATTTTCTGTTTAACTCCCTTATTAAACGGAGTGTCACATTAGCAATTTCCAGCCTCTTGCCCCTTTCCTGAATTTAGTCATTCCTGAAAGATTACTACTTATACTTGCACTACCTCTTCAACTATCTCCCGTAAAGGCTGGAATGTAGTCCATCTGGTCAAGGTGATTTATCCACATTCAGGCCATTCAGTTT
>NW_025150286.1:0-1363 GCF_004010195.1 Chiloscyllium plagiosum | reverse complement strand
GGAGAGGGGAGATGTCAGGGGTGGGTTCTTTACTCAGAGAATGCCTGTGGGAGTGGTAGAGTCAGAATCTTTGGTGACCTCTAAGCGGCAATTGGATAGGTACATGGATGGGTGCTTAAGCTAGGACAAATGTTTGGCACAACATCGTGGGCTGAAGGGCCTGTTCTGTGCTGTATTGTTCTATGTTCTATGTTCTATTTAGTGAGAGGAAAGAACTGAGGGAGATCGATATTAGTAGAGAAATGAAGCTGGGAGAATTGAGGGGATTGAAGGTGGATAAATCCCCAGGGCCTGATATTCTCCATCCCAGTGTATTTAAGGAAGTGGCTGTAGAAATCCTGGATGGTCCTGGTGGTCATCTTCCAGGATTTGATATACACTGGAGAAGTCCCTGCAGATTGGAGGGGAGCTAATGTGTATCCAATATTGAAAAAGGGAGATCGAGAGAAACCAGGGATTTATAGACCAGGAAGCCTTACATTGGTGATGGGGAAAATTCCCAAATCCATTATCTAGGTTTTTGTAGCGGAGCATTTATGTTGGCAAAGTCCCACATAAGAGATCATTGTGCAAGATTAAAGCCAATGGGATTGGGGGAAGTGTATTGAGATGGATGGAAAACTGGTTGGCAGAGAAGAAATGTCGAGTAGGAATTAATGGGTCCTTTTCACATTGGCAGGCAGTAACTAGTGAGGTGCCACAGGGATCGGTGCGAGGACCCCAGCTATTCCCAATATGTATTAATGATCTGCATCAGGGAAGGAAACGGAACATCTCAAAGTGTGTAGATGATACCACGTTGGGTGGGAGGGTGAACTGTGATGAGGATGCAGAGACCCTTCAGCATGATCTGGATAGGTTGGGTGTGTGAGCAAATCAGTGGCAGTTGCAATTAATGTGAGGTTATTCACTTTGGAAGCAAATGCAAGAAGACAGGCTATGAGCTGACTGGCTGTAAACTGGGAGAGGGGAGTGTGCAGAGGGACCTGGGTGTCCTTGTGTACCAGTTGCTGAAGGTAAGCTTGCAGGTGTAGCAGGCGGTAGCGAAAGCAAATGGGATGTTGGCCTTCATTGCTGGAGATTTCGAGTCCAGGAGCAGGGATGTGTTGTTATAGTTATACAGGGCCTTGCTGAGGCCACACTGAGAATATTGTGTACAGTTTTAGTCTCCTTTTCTGAGGAAGGATGCTCTTGCTGTCGAGGGAGTGTAGTGAAGGTTTACCAGGCTGATTCTGGAGATGGTGGGACTGAAGAATGGGGAGAGACTCAGGTGGGATTGTTTTCACTGGAGTTCACACAAATGAGGGGAGAATCTTATAAAGACTTTTATAATTCCAACAGGACTAGACAGGGTAGATGCAGG
>NW_025150285.1:0-1363 GCF_004010195.1 Chiloscyllium plagiosum | reverse complement strand
AGGTTGGGCCATTGAGAACTTTCAAATGTAACTAGGCAGATTTTGAATCTTTAATGGAATCAGTGCTGATTGGGAAAATGTTAAAAAGCGGAGGTGAGGATTATCAGTCCAACCACAACGTCATTGAATAGAAGACAAAACTCCATTGACAAAATTGTCCGCTTCCGATTCCTTGAAATTGACGTTGAAACGCATAAAAGTGGATAAATCCCCAGGACCTGATCATGTGTAGGTTAGAACTCTATTGGACGCTAAGGAAGTGATTGCTGGTCCGCCTTCTGAGGTACTTGTGTAATCAATAGTCACAGGTGAGGTGCTGGGAGACTGGAGGTTGGCTGACGTGGATCCACTGTTTAAGAAACGGTAAGGACAAGCCAAGGAACTATAGACCAGTATGCGTGATGTTGGTGGTGGGAAGGGTTTTGGAGGGAATTATGAGTGACAGAATGTACATGTATTTGGCAAGGTAAGGACTGAATCGGGATCGTCAGCATGGCTTAATGCGTGGGGAATCATGTCTCACAAACTTGATTGAGTGTTTTGAAGAAGTTACCAAGAGGATTGATGAGACGAGAGCAGTGGATGTGATCTATATGGAATTCAGTAAGGCGTTCAACAAAGTTCCCCAAGGGAGATTGGTTAGCAAGGTCAGATCTCACAGAATAGAGTCAGAACTAACCATGTGGATACAGAACTGGCTCAAACGTCGAAGACAGAGGGTGGTGGTGGTGGGTTGATTTTCAGACTGGAGGCCTGTGACCAGTGGAGTGCCACAAGGATCGGTGCTGGGTCCACTACTTTTCATCATTGATATAAATAATTTGGATGCGAGCATAAGAGGTACAGTTAGTAAGTTTGCAAATGACACCAATATTGGATATGTCGTGGACAATGAAGAAGCTTATCTCAGATTTCAATGGGATCTTGATCAGATGGGCCAATGGGCTGAGGAGTGGCAATTGGATTTTAATTCAGATAAACGCGAGGTGCTGCATTTTGGGAAAACAAATCTTACAGGTCTTTTCACTTAATGGTAAGGTCTTAGAGAGCGTTGCTGAACAAAGTGACCTTGGAGTGCAGTTTCATTGCTCCTTGAAAGCAGAGTCGGAAGTCGATAGGATTGTGAAGAAGGCAATTGGTATACTTTCCTTTATTGGTAAGAGTATTGAGTGCAGGAGTTGGGAGGTCGAGTTCAGCTGTACAGGACATTGATTAGGGTCACTGTTGGAATATTTAATGTAATTCTAGTCTCCTTCCTTTAGGAAGGATATTGTGAAATTTGAAAAAGGTTCAAAAAGTATGTAGCTAGGTTTTGAGGATGTGATCTATCGGGAGAGATTGAATAGGTTATGGTTGTTCTCCA
>NW_025150284.1:0-1363 GCF_004010195.1 Chiloscyllium plagiosum | reverse complement strand
CCATCGGAACCTTATGAACACCTTGCCAAAGTCCATATTGAAATGTCCGCCACACTGCCTTCATCAACCTTCTTTGTCAACTCTTCAAAAAACGCAATCAAATTAGAGTCAAAGAGTCATAGAGGTATACAGCATGGAAACAGACCCTTCTGTCCAACCCATCCATGTCTACCAGATATCCCAACCCAATCTAGTCCCATCTGCCAGAACCCGGCCCATATGCCTCCAAACACTTCCTATTCATATACTCATCCAAATGCCTCTTAAATGTTGCAACCGCATCCACTGGCTGCTTGTTCCATACACGCACCATACTCTGCGTGAAAACGTTGAACTTTAGGTCCACTTTAATATCTTTCCCCTCTCACCCTAATCCTAGGCCCTCTAGTTCTGGACTCCACGATACCAGGGAAAAGACTTTGTCTATTTATCCTATCTATGCCCCTCATAATTTTGAAAACCTCTATAAGGTCACCCCTCAGCCTCCGACTCTTGAATGAAAACAGTCCCAGCCTGTTCAGACTCTCCCTGTCGCTCAGATCCTCCAACCCTGGTAACATCCTTGTAAATCTTTTCTGAACCCTTTCAAGTTTCACAACATCTTTCCGATAGGAAGGAGACCAGGATTCCACGCAATATTCCAACAGTGGCCTAACCAATGTCTCGTACAGCCGCAACAGGACCTCCCAACTCCTATACTCAATACACTGACCAATAAAGGAAAGCATATCAAACGCGTTTTTCACTATCCCATCTACCTGCGACTCCACTTTCAAGGAGCTATGAACCTGCACTCCATGGTCTCTTTTTTCAGCAACACTCCCAGGACCTTACCATTAAGTGTATAAGTCCTCCTAAGATTTGCTTTCCCAAAATGCAGCACCTCGCATTTATCTGAATTAAACTCCATCTGCCACTTCTCAGCCATTGGCCAATCTGATCCAGATCCTCTTGTAATCTGAGTTAACCCTCTTCGCTGTCCACCACACCTCCAATTTTGGAGTCATCTGCAAACTTACTAACTCTACTCTTATGCTCGCATCCAAATCATTTATGTAAATGACAAAAAGCGAAAGGCCCAGCACCGATCCTTGTGGCACTCCACTGGTCGCAGGTCTGCTGTCTGAAAAACAACTCTCCACCACGACCCTCTGTCTTCTACCTTTGAGCCAGTTCTGAATCCAAATGGTTAGCTCTTCCTGTATTCCACGATATCTTAGCTTGCTAATCAGTTCCCATGGGGAACCTTGTCGAACGCCTCACTGAAGTCGATATACATCACTTCTACTGCTCTGCCCTGATCAATCTTCTTTGTTACTTCATCAAAAACCTCAATCAAGTTTGTGATACATGATTTCCCACG
>NW_025150283.1:0-1363 GCF_004010195.1 Chiloscyllium plagiosum | reverse complement strand
ACTTATCTCTCCACCCATCAGGCTCTCTGCCTGTATTCCTGATGAAGGACTTTTGCCTGAAACTTCGATTTTACTGCTCTTCGGATGCTGCCTGAACTGCTGTGTTCTTCCAGCACCACTAATCCAGAATCAGATGGTTCCATATAATCAGTGCCACTTACTGCGTAGCTGTGTAAATGAGCTTTTCAATATAAACTGAATCTAGAAAAGCAGAACATTCAATCCTATCAGTGCAGTGGTTGGCAGCTACAATTAGTCACAACATTCAATATCTATGGTGGTAAAATCCCAGCCAGTTTCCTGCATCTGATCCCTATCCACTATTCAGACATTGGTGCTTCCTATATGTTCCCTTCTTTCTCTGTTCCTAGTCAAAGAATCATAAAATGTTACTAAACAGGAGCTGGTCAGTGAGCCCATCACGTGTTTTTCTACATGTGAAATATCCAGGCTAATCCGAATTCCTTTGTGCCTAATTCCAATTGGCCACATTGGTTTCTTCTGTGCTGCAGTAACCCAATTAAAACCAAATTAATTTTATTTTAAAACTGGTCTTGAGATGTTCACCTATAAAGAAGACACACAGAGAGGTCAGATGGAGATGCTTAGCTCCTTGCAGAGACTTGGCAGAATCTTAGAATTTCCTCTGAATTTATCTTGAATGTAGAGCAGAGAAGGCAAAGGGGAGATTCAATAAGAGTGTTCAAAATTTAGAGGCTATTGTGACAAAATGAATAAGGAGGAAATGGTTCAATTGGTAGAAGGATTAGTAACCAGAGGCAAAGTATAAAGTAATTCACAAAGAACCCAAGAGAGATTGGGAGAATATTTTTTTAACACAGCAAGCTGTTATGATCTGGAATGCATTGCTGAAATAATTGAAGGAACACATTCCAGGCTAACATCGAAAAAGGTATTGTATGTGTTCCTGAAATGGACAAACCTGTATGGCTACGGGGAAAGAAAGAGTTAGAGCGATTAATTAGATTCCACATTCAAAGAGCACTGACAAGCACAATGGGTTGGACGATCTTTCTGTGAGAAAAAAAATTGTGATAAAACTTTACATCAAGGTGACTTTACATCATTCAGTGATGCCCATTTGATTGAACACTGATGCCTTTTATCAGAAACTTACAGTTTGACTGGGCCAAGGTACTGGAAAAGGTTTTGAGACATAGTGTCATTTAAAAATGGAGGATGCAGAGGATTGATTATATGGAGACAAAATATTAGCAGCATCCTTCCTTCCCATCTTCTCTGCCTGTCATTTTTACCTTCCACTCCTTCTCAGTCCCCATTCCCTAATGTTCACTTCCCTATCTCATTGCCTCCTACATCTCCATTTCATCAACTACTCTCT
>NW_025150282.1:0-1363 GCF_004010195.1 Chiloscyllium plagiosum | reverse complement strand
AGCAGGTACAGAAGAACACCACTCTAATATGGAACTATGTCACCGTTCGTTCAAGGCCACTCTGTCAAATCCTGGAAATGACTGACATGTAGCGGTTAATGAAGCCAGACCACTCCTACCCTTCCCACAGCAATTAGGGAAGGTAATAAATACTGGTCGTTGGAGTGATGCCACAATTTCATGGAAGAATTTTTAAAAGTTTTCCCCTCATAAGGTAATCCATAAACTGCAAGAATCATCCGAGTGAACATTTTCCAAACTGCTTGCCATAGAAGCCTATTCCACTTTCAATAAGGAAGTCAAAACTATATAAATACATTATAGAATGCTCTCAATGCACTGTTCAGTTGCAGCAAGACCTTTGAATTTTTGTACCGTTTTTTCCCTTGTCAAACAGCCATCACATCATTTGCCTTCTGAAAGATATAGGTGCTGTATTTGAATGGTATTTTTGTTACTCTTTTACACTGCATCAGGTTCTTCTGTACATACAGAATTCTGTTGGAAAATGCTCTTTTAATTAATGCTTTCCTTTTCAATTCTTAATGCCAATGTGGACTGCTGCACATTTTCCCATGTTATGACTATGTCGCAGATTTTATCCAACCATTTCTCTATCTCTACCTCAGTGCAGCCTCAGTGTATATTCACAATAAGCATTCTCAGCAATCTGTATCTTCAGCAAGTCTGATGACAAAGCACTTGGTGATTTCATCCAAGTCATTAATATAGATCAGAAATTGTTGAACCCGAGTGTTAATCAGACCCTATATACGTTACAGCCTTGCCAACTTGTCTCAAGTGCTATCTTCTGTGGTAATCTTTCATGAAGGACTCCATCATTAGGTCAGAAGTGGGGATAATTGCCGATGACTGTACAGTATTCACTACATTTGTAGCTCCTCAGATACTGAGGAAGGCCATATCGAAATGCAAGATCTGGCTAATATCTGGGTGGGCTGACAAGTAACATTCACAACAGACAATGATCGTCTCCCATAAGAACAATCTAACCACTGCCTCTTGACATTCAATGATGTTATCATCACTGAATCCCTGACATTTAACAACTTGAGGATTACCATTAACCAGATGGACTCTGGTCAAAATTCAATGGCTGCAATAGCAGGTGAAGGATTAGGAAAACTGTGGCGAGTAAATCTCGCACGATGTAGATAAAGCAGGAACCCCACGAGGATTTTCCGTGTGGTTCCTAATACTGTCATCATATGAGAGGGGTTCCAGGCTGGTGAGAACTGATCACTTGACAATGACTGGCTAACCCTTTCATATCCCAACAGAGGAAGATCAATGGGAATTTGATTAGAGCTATCCTTTTCATAAATTTACAGGAGAAAATCTA
>NW_025150281.1:0-1363 GCF_004010195.1 Chiloscyllium plagiosum | reverse complement strand
CTGGTAGGGGTCTCAGCGCCTCTGTCCTGTACTAATCCCATTATTCATGACTCACTTCACTGTCAAATATTTAACGAGTTAACATCTTTGAATAAATGTAAACAAAGAAGCACCACAATCATTTGGGGAAGAGAATCTCCATTCTAAAGGCCTTTTGGAACGTTTCCTCATTCCTCTGATCGAATCAGAGGGTGACACTGCATGGAATCAGACAATTTTGACCAAATTATCTGCGCCGACCAGACATCTTAATCTGATCTAGTCTCATTTGCCAGCATTTTGCCAATATACCTCTGAACCATTCTTATTTATGTACCTATCCAGATATATTTTAAATGTGTGATTATATCCGCTTTCATGGTTGCTGTTGTATTCTAAGGTAATCTTCCTCACTATCCACTGCACCAGATTTTGCTGTTATCTGTATAGAAATGATGAAAAGGAGCGAGCTCAACACTGATTCTTTCAGTGCACCACTGGCCATAGGCCTCAAGTCTGGAAAATAATCTGTTACCTTTAAGACAATTTTTGCATCCAATTGGTTAACTTTCCCTGGATTCCATGGGAGCTAACTGCTTTAAATTTTCATTTTTATGTTGTAACTCAATTAGTTTAGCTGAACTAAACATATTTCCATGGTCATCTATTCACTCCTGTTTTGTCTCAACTATCTGATAGAACAATGTCTCTGACAATGCCACTTCTGTTTCCTTATTTTTGCATTTTTGATCTCTCCTGTTTCAGCTGGTGACATTGTGAACTTGTTGCCACACAATCAGGAAAGATTCCAGGATGCGTCATCTGCACTGCTTCAGTTGCCTATGTCTCCATTGGCTTTTCAACCAGAGCGGGCAGTATTTCTCCCGGTGAATCAGCTAGATACTTTGCAAGGACAAGTTGTATTCCAGGAGCTGAAAATTTGTCCAATACTCCTACCACAACATATACACACTTTACTGGACATTCTTCCCCGCTTTACATAATTGTGCGATTTTTGTCTCACATGCATTCGCTTCAGCAGTACCTTTTCTGGAAATAGTCCTTCAGGAGTACATACCTTCGTATCTTTCAGCATCACAGACTGAAAGTTACCTGCGTCCCTTAATATTGCTTCCTCTTTATCTGCTACTCCTGACCTTTGTGAATCCATTTACCCTTTGCAGGTATGTTTTATATGCAGATCCGGCACTTCCTCCTTAAACCAACCTCCAATCAGCTTGTACTCTCTGATGCAGCTTTCTAGCCTCCACTGTGCTTTATGTTACCACTCCAATAAAACCCCCAGGATTATTCTGTTTTCCGACATCTGGTTTTTTTTTTTAATCGATATCCCACCAACACAGTGATTTCCTGTGACCTAATG
>NW_025150280.1:539-1362 GCF_004010195.1 Chiloscyllium plagiosum | reverse complement strand
AACCTGCTAAACGTTGATTTCTCCACCTCTGGGGGAGCCTGGCTAGCTATGCTCTTCCAGCCTCCTATCTGTTTAATTTGGATTCCAGCACATTCCTGTTTATACATAAGGAACGGAAGCACACAGCCGCATCCCTGTACGTTTTCGTCCTGCACTGTTTCACCATTACTTTACTGCTTCTACTGAGTCCCGTTGTTCTTCCTGCCAAACAAAGGCATTCTTCGCATCAGAAGCTTGTCATTCTCATATTCCTCGAAAGAAATACACGGATGTGGACTTCCAAACTGAAACAGATGAGGCCTGATCTGCGTAAAAAAATGACTTCCAGCTGTTCCTTCAAAAATATTTCCTAACAACATATAGAACGCACCTTCGGATGCTTGCTGCAATAGTTGTAAGAAAATTCAGCAAGACTGCCGTGAGAATGGAGGCTGCAACTCCTGGTTTACAAAACCAGGGCTCGAACCACTGAGTTAAGGAAGCACTAACGTCTTGAGACTGACAAAAGATGATGACCTCGAGCAGAACAAATTCTGTCAAATCAGTTTTGTGATACAAGCTTCGTTTTGTGTGACAAAATACGACTTGAAACCCACTTCTTTGATCACTTGTTTGTTATAACACTTTGTCAACTTCCCAATATCTCATAATGTAACAGGGATCAACATTTGTTTAAACTCATACAGAGGAAAAGTTTTGAAGTTTCTATTATGAAAAAGGCACGTTGTAATGTTAATACCAATTAATTGTCCTTAATTTCAGCATGTGTTACAGTTTTTCTTCATCACTTGGTGAGTAATTCCTTTCCTATAGCCCTGTGCGA
>NW_025150280.1:0-522 GCF_004010195.1 Chiloscyllium plagiosum | reverse complement strand
TTGAACATGCTCTGGAGGTTGGAATTCAAGGGAATGAACTTATCTGAGAGAGCACTTTAAAACATAATCTCGGGTGTCGTGTCCGCTGGCTGGGTTGGCATACTATTGACCAGCTCTGTTTGCTCTTGAGTGGGCTGGACGTCATGACAGTGATACATAGAGGGAAGACAGTCAAGAGGTATATAGAAAATGATGAAACCTTTGAAATTTAGCTGCCCAGTGATGGCTGAGCAACCTTTGTTGTGAGTACACCCATATGCAGAGGAGGTATTGGAAGACATCAGGATTACATCATTGGGTGAATAACCTGCAACTCCTTCCCTTCCACCATGAGGGAGCCCGTGTGGAAAGATAAAGCTGCGAAGGCCGCATTGCACGTTTGGGAAAATGGGCGTTGGTAAAAATGTCATTCAGATAATGCACAATGAAACAGTGAATAGAACGCAAGTACACCCTTGAACAGAAGCTGAGGGAGTTAGACCATAGAAAATAGAACATAGAACATTACAGCGCAGTACCGTC
>NW_025150279.1:0-1362 GCF_004010195.1 Chiloscyllium plagiosum | reverse complement strand
TGAAGCTGGATAATGTGGAGAGGCTGTATAATGCGCTGAGGCTGGATAATGCGGGGAGGCTGGATAATGAGGTGAGGCTGGGTAATGTGGTGATACTGGATAATGTGGAGAGGCTGGATAATGTGGTGAGGCTGGATAATGTGGTGAGGCTGTAAATTGTGGTGAGGCTGGATAATGTGGTGAGGCCGGATAATGTGGTGATACTGGATAATGTGGTGAGGCTGGATAATGTGGTGAGGCTGGATAATGTGGTGATACTGGATAATGTGGAGAGGCTGGATAATGTGGTGAGGCTGGATAATGTGGGGAGGCTGGATAAAGTGGTGAGGCTGGATAATGTGGTGAGGCTGGATAATGTGGTGAGGCTGTAAATTGTGGTGAGGCTGGATAATGCGGTGAGGCTGGACAACGTGGTGAGGCTGGAAAATGTGGTGAGGCTGGATAATGCAGTGAGGATGGATAATGTGGTGAGGCTGGATAATGTGGTGAGGCCGGATATTGTGGTGAGGCTGGATACTGCGGTGAGGCTGGATAATGCATTGAGACTGGATAATGCGGTGATGCTCGATAATGTGGTGAGGCTGGATAATGCGGTGAGGCTGGATAATTTGGAGAGGCTGGATAATGTGGTGAGGCTGGATAATGCAGTGAGCCTGGATAATGTGGTGAGGCTGGATAATGTGATGAGGCTGGATAATGTGGTGAGGCTGGATAATGCGGTGAGGCTGGATAATGTGGTGAGGATGGATAATGCGGTGTGGCTGGATAATGCGGTGAGGCTGGATAATGCGGTGAGGCTGGATAATGTGGAGAGGCTGGATAATGCGGTGAGGTCTGGATAATGTGGTGAGGCTGGATAATGTGGTGAGGCTGGATAATGTGGTGATACTGGATAATGTGGTGAGGCTGGATAATGTCGTGAGGCTGGATAATGTGGTGAGGCTGGATAATGTTGTGACACTGGATACTGTGGTGAGGCTGGATAATGTAATGATACTGGATAATGTGGTGAGGCTGGATAATGTGGTGAGGCTGGATAATGCGGTGAGGCTGGATAATGCGGTGAGGCTGGATAATGCGGTGAGGCTGGATAATGGGGTGAGGCTGGATAATGTGCTGAGGCTGGATAATGTCGTGAGGCTGGATAATGTGGTGAGGCTGGATAATGCGGTGAGGCTGGATAATGTGGTGAGGATGGATAATGTGGTGAGGCTGGATAATGCGGTGAGGCTGGATAATGTTGTTAGGCTGGATAATGTGGTGAGGCTGGATACTGAGTTGAGGCAGGATATTGTGGTTAGGCTGGATAATGCGGTGAGGCTGGATAAGGCGGTGAGGCTGGATAATGTGGTGAGGCTGGAT
>NW_025150278.1:0-1362 GCF_004010195.1 Chiloscyllium plagiosum | reverse complement strand
CATGTAACTCCTGTCCCTCAGAGCCCCCTCCAATACCGTACGCACCACTAACATCAAGCCAATTGTTCTTTTGATGCCTGGCTTTCCCTCACAGCAGTTTGAAACACTGGCACAACATTAAACACCCTGCAGGCTTCCAGCTCATCACTCGTGGCTGTCACTGATATAAATACCTCTTTAAGGGGCAATTCTTCCTGAGTTTCCCCCAACGTCCTCGGATATATATGATTAGCTCGAGAGATTTGTCTTTTTTTTAATGCGTTTTTAAAACTCCAGCTCCTCATGTTCTGTTATGCGGAGTCTTTTGAAGACTTTATTTCCCTGACTTCTCCAGTATTTAAGTTCTGATGTGAAATTTTCGTCAAGGATCTCACCCATCTTCTTTGGTTCCACACATGAATTACCCCATTGATCTTTCATGGGGCACATTCTGTATCTAATTAATCTTCTGTCATTAGTTGAATTCCTTTGGATCTTACTCAGCATTATCAGCCAAAGTTTTCTCAGGTCTCCTGTTTGCCCTACTGCTTTCCCTCTTCAGTGTATTACTATACCCACAATGTTCTTCGAGGAATCCAACTGGCATGGACTGCCTTTGTCTTGACCAGAACCTCAATATCCCCAGTCATCCAGAATTTCCTACTTGTAATCAGCATTGTCCTTCACACGAACAGAAATATCCTCACACTGAACTCTCATTTTATCGCTCTTTTGAAAGCTTCGCACCTGCCTGATGTCCATTTACCTGCAAATAGTCTCCATAATCAACTGTTAAAAGCTCTTGACCGATAACTTCTGGATTGGGGCAGGACAATGTTGATGGTTCACTTGTGGACCAGGCCTGTCCTTTTCCATAACTGTTTTCAACCTAATACAGTTGTGTCACTTTGTCAAAACTATCCCCAACTAATACCTCAGTCCCTTTCCCTACCTTTTCCTCCAAGGGAAGGTCAGGTTTTGCCCCTTTCTCAAGGGGGAGGGGGAACAACCAGTGGTAATTGTGCACATCAGTACCCATGACATAGATACAGTTGGATGGGTTCTGGTCAAGTGAGTATCGGGAGTTAGGTAAGAAGGTAAAAAGCAGGGCTACAAGGATAGTGAGCTCCAGATTACTCCCAGTGCCGCTCGCCAGTGAATATGGAAATAGAAAGATAAGGCGGATGGATGAGTGCCTGAGGAGTTGGTGGAGGGGGAAGGGTTTTTACGTCTTGGATCATTGGGATCTCGTCTGAGGTAGAGGTGACCTGGACAAGGGGGACATATTGGACTTGAACCAGAGGGGCAGTACCAACCTGGAGGTGAAGATTTGCTAGTGTTACCTGGGAGGGCTTAGTCTAGTTTGCCAGGGGATTGGGATTC
>NW_025150277.1:0-1362 GCF_004010195.1 Chiloscyllium plagiosum | reverse complement strand
ACAGACCAGGCAGAGGTGGTGGCACAGTGGTGTTCAGACAGGGAGGATTTGCCCTGGGAGTACTCAGCATTGGCTCCGGACCAGGAAGTCTCATGGCTCCTGCTGATTGCCACGTACCGTCCTCCCTTGGCTGATGGATCAGTTCTACTTCATGTTGAACAACATTTGAAGGAAGCACTGAGGAAGTAAAATGGTGTCAAACGTACTCTGGGTGCAGGATTTCAATGTCCACAATCGAGACTAGCTCTGCAACAGAATTACTGACTGAACTGGTCAGGTCCTAAAGGATATAGCTGCTCAACTGAGTCTGCAGCGGGTGGTGAGGGAGCCAACAATAGAGAAAAACATACTTGATCTCATTGATATGAATTGACCAGCTACAGATACATCTGTGCATGACAGTTTCAGTAAGAGTGACCATCACACATTCCTTTTGGAGACACAAGTCTTGGCTTAAAGTTGAGAAAAACCTCCATTGTGTTGAGTGACACTATCACCGTTCTAATTGGGACAGACTTTGAAGAGATGTAGGATCTCAAACTGGGTATCTCTGAGGCACTGTGGACATCAACAGCAGCAGAACTGTACTCCAGCACAATCTGTAATTTCATGGGTTTGCAAATCCCGGTCTCACCCACCACAATGGACAGTAAAGGAGGGCATGCCATGAGCAGCACCAGGCAGACTTAAAAATGAAGTGCCAACCTGGTGAAGCTACCAAACAGGACCATCTGCATTTCAAACAGTATCAGCAGCAAGCAACACAGCTAAACGATCCCACAACCAATGGAACAGATTGGAGCTCTGCAGTTCTCCCACATCCAGTTGTGAACGGTGATGGACAATTAAACAACTCACTGGAGGAAGCATCACAGAAATCCCCACCTTTACTGATGGAGGGGCCTCGCACACCCATGCACCAGATAAGACAACAGCATTTGCAGCAATCTGCAGCCAGAAGTGTAAAGTGAGATGATGCATCTCAGCCTTCTCCAGTGGTTTCTAACATCACAGATGTGAGTTTAAAGCCAGTTTGATTCAGTTTGAATAACATCAAGAAATGCTTAAGTCGTGCAAAGGCTACGGGCCCTGTCAATATTCTGGCAATAATACTGATGGCTTGTGCTCCAGAACTTGCCACCAACCGAGCCAAGTACCACTCCAGCACTGGCATCTACCGACAATGTAGAACATTGCCCAGGGATGTTCAACACAGGGCAATCCAACCCAGCCAATTTCCCTCTATCAGTCCACACTCGATCAGCAGTAAAGTGATGGAAGATGTCATCAACAGGGCTATCAAGCAGTAGCTGCTCAGCAACAGCCAACTGAGTGACACTCACTTTAGGCTCCACCATGGCA
>NW_025150276.1:0-1362 GCF_004010195.1 Chiloscyllium plagiosum | reverse complement strand
AATCGAAGTTCAGAGGTCAATTCTTCAGCATGGCGAAATATCCGATTACCTCAGTTGTTCAACTAATTAGCAAAGTAAAAATGAAGAGGATTTGTGCGATAGGAGTAACAATGTCTTGAATATTTTCCTTACAGAACCGTTTGAAAGACCATTTGGATTTTTTAATCTCGCAATGCCTTTGTTTGACTTAGGTTTAATAGAAGTTCGCCAGACTGTCTGTGAGTTAATGGGGCTGTCAGATGAGGAGACGGAGTCTGGTATCTACAACCCTTCTAAGAATGAGCAGCGATATCATTGGAACCTGTGCAATTCGTACACTGCCTTAAAGAGTTTGTTTTGATTTTGTATTTCACACATACTTCTTCTGGTGTTCCTGCTCCCCCTTCTAGGATATCTATTGAATTTTCACATGGTGGGACTATTGATCTGATGGAACAAATGTTATTTTTTTAATAGACCGCTTAAGCCTCTTTTTATTTCCTTTACTGACTCCATGGTACTTAGAGGTAGCTTTATGGAAGTGAAAAGCTCTTCCATTGGTAGTACCGTGGTTCACCATTCATGAACACAAGGGGAACACATCCTTGTTGAATATCCTCTTCTCAGAGAGGAAGCATAGTGTTGACACAGGAAACCGCCAAACTCTTCCAAAATAACGCAACATTTATTTACAACGTTACCTGCCTCAGACCAATTTTTGTTTTAGCATTTCTCATGCTACTAATATTCTCCCGGTTTCCACACCCATATTTTCTGCTATTTAGAAGATCTGTACCATTTATATTTTGTTTGCCGTATCATCGCATGTATTAAGGTGTGTGTGGGGGTGGGATAGGGATTGTCTTGGCCCTATCGTTCATCCACTCCTTCGTGTCTGAATAAAACTGGCTAACTTGTTCCCTGCCTCCTGTCTGTGCCTCAAATGTATGTTGGTTTCGCACTCATAATATTGACAGATGGGGAGCGAAAGTCAGGACATGTTATAGTCACAGTAATGCTTTTTATCCTCCAACATAAGCACATTTAAATAATGATAGTTTGCAGTGCATGCCTGCTTGTCAGTAACATTTGTGCCTGTGCCCTATCCCATTGGCATGACTGACCCTGTGGCCCTGATAGAAATGTAAGGGAATTGTCAGGGGAATATTTAATTTTGATCCTTTGATATCTGCTGACATCAACGTGAACATATCCACAAAATAAACCAAAGTACTGCAAAATAAGAAGACCCGAAACAATTAAAAATATACCAGCACATCCTCGTATCGTTGTACCAACAAGGGCGGTACGGTGGCTCAGTGGTTAGCACTGCTACCTCACAGCATCTCGGTTCCATTCCAGCCTTGAGTGACTGTCTATGTG
>NW_025150275.1:0-1362 GCF_004010195.1 Chiloscyllium plagiosum | reverse complement strand
CTGAGACATCCTTGATCCTGGCACCAGGGAAGCTACACGCCATTCTGCGTAATTCTCTGCTGTCCACAGAACCGTCTGTCTGTACCTCAGACCAGCGAGTCCCCTAACACAATTGACCTCGTGGAATCCGACATATCCCTTGTTGCATTAGAGCCAGTCTCCATACCACAAACTTGCCTGTTTGTGCTACGT
Source organism: Chiloscyllium plagiosum (assembly GCF_004010195.1). Taxonomy (NCBI): domain Eukaryota; kingdom Metazoa; phylum Chordata; class Chondrichthyes; order Orectolobiformes; family Hemiscylliidae; genus Chiloscyllium; species Chiloscyllium plagiosum. The sequence goes on along the minus strand of NW_025150275.1, from coordinate 1,170 downwards.
TTCCGTGTGAATCCATCACCCGCTACATTTTCCAAAACAGCATATTTGTTTGAAATGGGGACAGCTACAGAAGACTCCTGCACTAGCTACTTAACTCTCTTGCCTTTCTTGGAGTTAACCCATCTATGTAACTGTATCTGAGACATCCCCCCTTCCTATAACTGCCATCCATCACATACTGTTGCTGTTATCAATTCTTCACTGTCTTAAACTGTCTCTCCAACCGATTCATTCGATCTGATAGGATTCGCAACCAGAAGCATTTGTTGCAGATATAATCCGCAGTAATCCTTAAATCCTCCTTAAACTCCCATATCTGACAAGAAGCGCATATGATTCTACTAAGGCCATTTGTGCTCCTTCACAATTTACAGACCCAGAAAAAGAAAACTGTCTCATTCCTCTACAAAACACTGCCCAAGGCTATATTAATATTTATGGCTTATATTTTAAGATTAATCAAGAGACATATCTCAAAAACATATAATTAAGGAATAACCCACTCGACTCAGTTCTGCAGACTTTCTGTAGGACACAGTTAAAACAATCCACTATCTGGCTGGGAACTTTGCTCAAACAGTTTCTCCAAATCAGTTGTAAATTTCACTGTTTGTTAATTTTCCTAGACACACTCTGATATCCAGCGATACATGAATTCAAACAGCAAAGGCAGTAACTGTACAGGTACACTGTCCTGTCAGTTTCTTCCCCTCACCATGTGCTTCCTTTGTTCGGTCTTTTCCCTCTTAAAACTGCTGTTTCTTTGACCTTTTTTCCCCAGAGTTCGAAAACAATGCAAGAGTATACAAAACAGTAATTGCTGCTCCTGGAATTCGAGGAAATCACCTCCAACATCTAAATTTCCTCAAAGAAAAAAGGAGCAGCTATTACATCCAGGATTTTTTCCCGCCCAGACTTCTGAATATCGAAATACACTACTTCCCCCTTTTGTCCGTGGTCTATGATGCAGGAAACAACTTCAAATAATTCAGAAGTTTGTCAGGCATGATTTCTCTGACAGAAATGCATTATGATTCTCTGCAATTTTGCTGTTCATTTCTAGGTACCCAATATCACTTCTTATATAATGGATTCCAACTCTTTCCATACATATGTCAAATTAATTGGTCTTCAGTTCTCCACATTATCTCGTCTTCCCTGTATACTTAG
>NW_025150274.1:0-1362 GCF_004010195.1 Chiloscyllium plagiosum | reverse complement strand
TCATCAGGTGATAGTGGAGGGCTCGATCGTAACTGTTCCTAGTAAACATTCCCAGGACAGTGACAGCACGGGGTTAGGTACAGAGTAAATCTCCCACTGCACTGTTCCTATTAAACACTCCCAGGACAGGGACAGCGCGGGGTTAGATACAGAGTAAATCTCCCTCTGCACTGTTCCTATTAAACACTCTCAGGACAGGGACAGCATGTGCTTAGATACAGAGTAAATCTCCCACTGCACTGTTCCTATTAAACACTCCCAGGACAGGGACAGCACGGGGTTAGATACAGAGTAAATCTCCCTCTGCACTGTTCCTATTAAACATTCCCAGGACAGGGACAGCACGATGTTAGATACAGAGTAAATCTCCCACTGCACTGTTCCAATTAAACACTCCCAGGACAGGGACAGCACGGGGTGAAGGACAGAGTAAATATCCCTCTGCACTTTTCATATTAAACATTTCCAGGACAGATACAACACGGGGTTAGATACAGAATAAATCCCCACTGCACTGTACCAATTAAACACTCCCAGGACAGGGACAGCCCATGGTTAGATACAGAGTAAATTTCCAACTGCGCTGTTCATATTAAACACTGTTTCTAACCCCGTGCTGTCCCTGTCCTGGGAGTATTTAATAGGAACAGTGCAGAGGGAGATTTACTCTGTATCTAACCCCGTGCTGTCCCTGTCCTGGGAATGTTTAATAGGAACAGTGCAGTGGGAGATTTACTCAGTTGCTAACCCCGTGCTGTCCTTGTTATGGGAGTGTTTAAGAGGAACAGTGCAGAGCGAGATATACTCTGTATCTAAGTACATGCTGTCCCTGTCCTGGGAGTGTTTAATAGGAACAGTGCAGAGGGAGATTTACTCTGTATCTTACCCCATGCTGTCCCTGTCCTGCGAGTGTTTAATATGGACAGTGCAGAGGGAGATTTACTCTGCATCTAATCGCATGCTGTCTCTGTCCTGGGAGTGTTTAATAGGAACAGAGCAGAGGGAGATTTACTCTGTATCTTACCGCGTGCTGTCTCTGTCCTGGGAGTGTTTAATAGGAACAGTGCAGAAGGAGATTTACTCTGTATCTAACCCTGCGCTGTCCCTGTCCTGGGAGTGTTTAATAGGAACAGTGCAGAGGGAGATTTACTCTATATCTAACCCCATGCTGTCCCTGTCCTGGGAGTGTTTGATGTTGAACAATGTAGAGGGAGTTTTACTCTGTGTCTTACCCCACGCTGTCCCTGTCCTGGGAGTGTTCGATGGGACAGTGTAGGGGGATCTTAGACCTGTATTTCAGCATGTGCTGTCACTTTCCTGGGACTATCAGTTGGGTTTAGTGTCAAGAAATCTTTACTGTGT
>NW_025150273.1:0-1362 GCF_004010195.1 Chiloscyllium plagiosum | reverse complement strand
GTGTTGCATTTTGGAAAAGCAAAAGAGAGCAGGGCTTATACCCTGAATGACAAGGTACTGGGGGTGTTGCTAGACAAATGGACCTGGAGTGCAGCTTCATAGATCGTTGAAGGTGGACTAACATTTCAATAGGAGAATGAAGGCGTTTGGCATTTTTGTCTTTATTACTCAGCTAATTGTGTGAAGGAGTTGGGAGGTCATGTTACGGGATTGGTTTAGCCACTTTTGGTATATAATGTGAAATTCTGGACTCCCTCCTGTAAGAAGGGTGTTGTGAAACTTTAAAGTTTTTAGAAAAGATTTACCAGGATGTTGCCAAGGTTGGAGGGTTTGTGCTGGAGGGTAAGACTTTATAGGTTGAGGCTATTATCCCTGGAACGTCAGTGGCTGAGGGGTAACTTTATAGAGGTTCACAAAACCATGAAGGGCCTCAACAGGGTAAATAGGCAAGGTGATCTCCCTCTGGTGGTGGAGTCCAGAAGCAGATGGCATATGTTAAAGTTGAGAGGGGAAACATAAAAGTTACCTAAGGGGAACATATTTCACGCAGAGGGCATGAGTGCATGAGTTGCCAAAGGAAGTAGTGGAGGCTGGTACAATTACAACATTAAAAAGGTATCTGGGTGGGTGTAGGAATTAAAAAGGGTTCAGAGGAACGTGGGTCAAATTCTGACAAATAGGATGAGATTAACATCGGATATCAGTTCGGCATGGATGTGTTGAACTGAATTATTTGTTTCTGAGCTTATGTTGCTCTGAGTGGGTTCAGCTCCGGATTGTAGAGTTGTGAAGCATAAAATAAAGTATGGCACAGAGTTAGACCGAGAAATCCTGCTAATCTCATCAGCTTTATCCTGTTGCCCTGATCCTCCTCCTTCAATCAATGCATTGTTCAGATCCTCATTCAGAATTCCTGGAGCTCTGTAACTGGCCTGGAACAATGTGTGGAAACTCCTATTTCAGTCCACACGAGGTACCTTTCCCGCTGCCCTGCTCCCAATGCCTGCAATGCTGCAGACTGAGCAGAAAACCCGAAGCACAATGATGAGCTCCTTCCGGCCCACGGCCCTCCTTCTCACTGAATGAAGACAATCACCAGAAGCAGAATCCAGCTCTTGTTTGAGCCTTGAATACCTGACTCTGTCTCAACTGAGTGAAGGTTGGACTCAGAAACAGAAATGGAATAAACTTCCTATCTGCATTGTATCACCTTTAAGATCTCTGTGTGTCTGAGTTCAGGTCATTTGATTGGAGACTGTGGATAGTGGCTCCCCAGTGAAATGGAAAGAATGGTGGAGGAGCTCACTGAGGGTCATCTCTCAAAGTGAAAATCAGAAAGATGCTATTCCACATTGAATGGGT
>NW_025150272.1:0-1362 GCF_004010195.1 Chiloscyllium plagiosum | reverse complement strand
ATTCATTGCCTGAGTTAGTGATTGAGGCAGAGACCCTAAAAAGTCCCTGGATCTGCACCTTAAATGCTGGACGCTGCAGAGTTATGGGCTATTTGCTGGAAGATGGGATAAGAAAGAGCATCTGGGGTCTTTGCGTCAGCATGGACAAGATGAGCCAAATAGTTCCTTTCTTCCTTTTTGTGGTTCTACAATTCTAATCATTCCATGATTCTATGAAGTACTCTTAGTATGGGCAGCATGATGGCTCAGTGGTTAGCACTGCTGCCTCATAGTGCCAGGAACCTGGGGTTCAGTTCCAGTCTCAGGTGACTGTCTGTGTGGAGTTTGCATATTCTCCCTGTGTACGTGTGGGTTTCCTCCGGGTGCTCTGGTTTCCTCCCACAATCCAAACGACATGTAGGTTAGTTGAATTGGCTATGCTAAATTGTCCATAGTGTTCAGGGATGTGTCGGTAAGGTACGTTAGTCAGGGGTAAATGGGTTTTGGTGGGATATTCTTAAGAGGTTCAGTGTGGATTTGTTGGGCCGTAGGTCCTGTTTCCACACAGTAGAGATTCTATGATGATGGTTTCCTCAGATCTGTTTCTGTCTTGAGATGTGACTGGATCTAAGTATGAAAAGAGTACCTTTTAATTTCTCATAGCTAAGCATCCAAGGTAATGTCAATACTAGTCAATATGATCATTGCCAATAGAAGTTGCTGAACAAAGAGACCTTGGAGTGCAGGTTCATAGCTCCTTGAAAGTGAACTTGCGGGTAGATAGGTTAGTGAAGAAGGCGTTTGGTATGCTTTCCTTTATTGATCAGAGCATTGAGTGCAAGTGTTGGGAGTTCATGTTGCAGCTGTACAGGACATTGGTTAGGCCACTTTTGGAATATTGTGCGCAATTCTGGATTCCCTTCAATCGGAAGGATATTGTGAAACTTGAAAGGGTTCAGAAAAGACTTACAAAGATGTTGCAAGGGTTGGGGGATTTGAGCTATAGGGAGACTCTAAATAGGCTGGGGCTGTTTTCCCTGGAGCGTTGAAGGCTAAGTGGTGACTTCACAGAGGTTTATAAAATCATGAGGGGCTTGGATAGAATAAATAGAAAAGTCTTTTACCTGGGGTGGGGGACTCCAGAACTAGAGGGCATAGGTTTAGGGTGAAAGGGGCAAAATATAAAAGGGACCTAAGGGGCAACTTTTTCACGCAGAGGGTGGTGTGTGTATGAATGAGCTGCCAGAGGAAGCAGTGGAGCCTGGTACAATTACAACATTGAAAAGGCATCTAGATGGGTATATGAATAGGAAGGGTTCAGAGGGATATGGGTCAGGTGCTGGCAAATGGGACTAGATTAGGTTAGGCTATCTGGTTGGCACG
>NW_025150271.1:0-1362 GCF_004010195.1 Chiloscyllium plagiosum | reverse complement strand
TGGGAGACTATCTGTGGTTTCAATAGTACTTGGGTTACGTTATTGGTGTACAGTAAGCAATTCAAAAAAATATTTATGTATTTATTTTGACGACCTGAATGGTATTCAAATCTGCCAGGTTGCCTCAATTGTGTAAATGCATCTATTGTAAATATTTGGAATATTCCAGAACTGCCCAGTGCTTGGAAAATTCAGTGGGGACAAAAATCACATTGAGTAATTAGAAATTAAGAATGCACGAGGACTTACGTACTTCAGTGATGAATTCAAATAGTTAAATGGAGTGCTCACATTTAAAATATCTCTTATCCATAAGAATGGATGGACCGACAAAACAGGAACCAAATTCCTAGCTGGGAAGTGTGAAATGTGTTTTGATAATGTCACCTGCATTTAGCAACAATAATTTGGCAAGTTTGGAAATTTAACAAACAATACTAACTTCGGTGATGCTCTTAGTCCATAACCCTGCATGTTCCAGCATTTCAGTGACATCCATGTCCTGCTGGTGGGACAGAACATACAGGGATGATGACGGTGGTGTCTAGGACATTGTAAGCTATGATTCTGTGCGTATGACTGTGTCAGGTTGTTGATTGACTAGTCTGCGTTCCAGCTCACCTAATAAGATGTTGGCCGGATGAGACACGACAGTTGGAGCTCCTCTGCTCGCCAGTTCCTTTCCTTTCTGCTTTTTTAAAAAATTGTTTCTCTCTCACTCTCCCCTTTGCAGACACTGACACACCTGTCTCAACCTTGAAACATGACAATTAAAAAAAAACATGTCTCTACAAGAAAACCAATGGAGGAAGATATATTATTCTTGCATAACTGCATTTTTAAACAAAAACAATCCTGTTCAATAAACACTGTCTCATTTTTTCCTTCAATTCTATCAAGCGAGCTATTATATTTTGTCCCTCAGTTTACTGATATAAATAAATATCCAATCAATTTCAGAGCAACATGCTGACAAAGTATTGAACCAATTTATCTGTTTAGGTTTTAGCATTAGTTATCAAGTCATTACCATTACAATAATTGCATAATAATTGTTCCGGGTAATAAGCATACTGAGGTTCACAATTTAATTTATTGACTGTTTGAAAAATGGTACTATATATCCTTTTTTTCAGGATTCTAAGAGTAATTGTTCAGGCATTTGCATGACTATAGTATAATTATAGTATACTTTAGTTTAGTCTTGCTAACAATTACAGTGAAGTTTATATGTGAATTTAATCCAATCTTCCCTAGTACCTATACAGTAATATAAAAATCCATTTTATTTCCAATCAACACACCTACAAAAGAATCCATTATTTCTGTTGCAACGTGCACTGTTAAAAATATGACTTTTCC
>NW_025150270.1:0-1362 GCF_004010195.1 Chiloscyllium plagiosum | reverse complement strand
CCAGTCAGATATCTTTCCATTCACTATCGCCTTGGGTTTTCCATTCTTTACTTAATGATTAGTGCAATCATGCTTCAGATTAACCACAAGGCAACGATACAGATAATGTACAAAAGCATAAAGCAAATTAATCCTGGCAATTAGTTTTGACTTTGTGATTCAGGGCTCATACAATTGGTTTTAAAAAATGTCTTTAAACTTATTGTTGATCTGATACTTCATTTCTCAGTGAGAGAGGAACATTTATTTGGAAATGGCAGTACATAATCACCAATGAAATGCATTAGTCTGAAACTGAAGTGGAACCAATCCAATCTGAAAAAAGCGAAAACAAATTACTCCTGTTGCTATTACTTTCTGGAAACATCATTGCTGGTTGGGGATATAGAGTCATAGAGTCATAGAGATGTACAGTATGGAAACAGACCCTTCCGTCCAAACCGTCCATGCCGACCAGATATCCCAACCCAATCTAGTCCCACCTGTCAGCAACCGGCCCATATCCTTCCAAACGCCTCCTATTCATATATCCATCATAATGTCTCTTAAATGTTGCAATTGTACCAGCCTCCACCACTTCCTCCGGCAGATCATTCCATAAACGAACCTTCCTCTGCCTGAAAAAGTTGCCCCTTAGGTCGCTTTTATACCTTTCCTTCCTCACCTTGAACCTATGCCCTCGAGCTCTGGATTCCCCGACCCCAGGTAAAAGACTTTGCCTATTAACCCTATCTATGCCCCTGATAATTTTGTAAACCTCTGTAAGGTCACCACTCAGCCTCCGACGCTACAGGGAAAGTAGCCCCAGCCTAATCACCCTCTCCCTCTATCTCAAATAGTCCAACCCCGGCAACATCCTTGTGAATCTTTTCTGAAGCCTCTCAAGGTTCACAGCATCTTTCCGATAGGAAAGAGACTAAAATTGCACGCAATAGTACAACAGTAGTCTAACCAATGTCCTGTATAGCCACAACATGATTTCCCGACTCCTTTACTCAATACTCTGACCAACAAAGGAAAGCATACCAAACGCCTTCTGCCCATCCTATGAACCTGCGACTCCACTTTCAAGGAGCTGTGAACCTGCACTTCAAGGTCTCTTTATTCAGCAACACTCCCTCTCGGACCTTTCCGTTAAGTGTATAAGTCCTGCTAAGATTTTCTTTCCAAAAATGCAACATCGCGCATTCATCTGAATCAAACACCAGCTGCAATTTCTCAGCACATTGGCGCATCTGGTAAAGATGCTGTTGTAATCTAAGTTAACCCCTTTCGCTGTCCACTAAACCTCCAAATATGCTGTCATCTACAAACTTACTAACGGTACCTCTTATTTAATTAAACGACAAAAAATAAAGGACA
>NW_025150269.1:0-1362 GCF_004010195.1 Chiloscyllium plagiosum | reverse complement strand
AACGTTTTGACACAGAGATTGGTTTATATGTGGGATGAACTGCCAGAAGAAGTAGTGGATTTACAGTTTTAATATTTAAAGGACATTTGGATAAGTACATGGATAGGAAAGGTATGAAGGGATAGGCCCAAATGCAGGCAAGTGCAACTAATTTAATTTGGGAGCGTGGTCGGCATGGATTGATTGGACATCGGGGTATGTTTCTATGACTCTAAAACAAAATTTAAAGTGGGCTGTTTTGTTCTGGAAGGTGACAAGTTTTCTCAGTGTTGTTGAAATCTTGCACTCATCTGTCCAATGGGAGAGTATTCCTTCAGGCTCCTGGATTGTCCTTTTTATACAGGCCTTTGGATATATCTCATTGAATCCCTGCAGTGTGGAACAGGCCATTTGGCCCAAGAAGTCCACATTGACCCTCAGAAGAGTAGCCCACCCGGACCCTTTCGCCTACCCTATTACTCTACATTTCACCTGACCAGTGCACCTAGCCGACACATCTCTGCACACTATGAGCAATTTAACATGGCCAATTCACCTAACCTGCACATCGTTGTGACTGTGGGAGGAAACTGGAGCACCCGGAGGAAACCCACGCAGACTCGGGTGGAATGTGCTTCGGCATCTGAGGAGTTACAAAGGGGATTGCTAAAGTTTAAAATGTGCCCGAGGCTGGAATCGAACCTGGAACCCTGGTACTGAGCCACCATGCCACTTAGAAGTTAGGAGGTTAATTACTCACTGCAGAATTTCTAGCCTTTGACTTACTGCTTCAGCCAGAGTGATTATAGAGCTGGTTCAATTCAGTTTCTGATCAATGATAACCCATGCGATGCTAATACTGTAGGATTCATGATGGTAAAGTCATTGAAGGAGAGATGATTGGAATCTCAGCTGCTGGGTTGACGGAGTGATTCTATGTTTCTATGGCCATTACCTGGTACCGTGTGGTGCAAATATTACAGGCTATTTATCAGCCTAAGATAGGATCTTGTCCAGGTCTTGCAGAAGGAACACAAATTGCTTCGGCATCTGAGGAGTTACAAAGGGGATTGCTAAAGTTTAAAATGTGCAAAGCAAGTACATGAGCAAAGATGGGGCAGGTCTCAGATCTAGGATTCACAAGCATTTGAGTTTGAGATGCTTTTAGTCGTTATCGAATTGTAAGATCTCACCGGATCATTGGCTGAAGTTTGGATTAATTTCTTAACATTTTCACTTACATCTTTAGGTAAATTTGCCCCAGATTAACTTGTAAACAATAAAACGCTTCATGTAATTACTGTCATGCTTAACCTAAACTTTATTAATGCTGAAAAGTCCAAAAGCCCATGAATAAAGGAACAGTGTAAATGCGACACTCAA
>NW_025150268.1:0-1362 GCF_004010195.1 Chiloscyllium plagiosum | reverse complement strand
TAAGCGCCCTGGTAGGACTATTCGTAAGGGCAGAGACATTTTGGATACAGTCGCAGACGGTAATCTTAATTAAGGCTACGAAGAGGACCTTCACATGCGACCCATGGGCGTTTTGAAGCCATGACGATTATAAATGGGATAATAAATAGTTATGCAGGGGTTCCTGCGGGGCTGGTGACTGGCACTTAGCAGGAGCCACCACCGCCAAACGGACACCTGACACAGGAAATAGATATTATATGATCAAGGTAGGAGGTAGCTGGGCACGGGTGATAATATTCAAAACTCAGAAGAGCGATGAGGGAGTATGATGGTTTGGAATAGATAGACCCTTCCCCGACATCTATTAACAGGTGAACGTGGTGGTAATGTCGCCCCCCACCCTCCACTTGAGATGCAGTGCAGAAGGTCCTACACAAGATAGTAGCACCAGGGCATGTCAATCAGCCAAACCAGGTCATGGATCTAATCCCAAGCTGGGTGGGGTGCATAATGTCACGCCCGAACGCGGAGGGAGTCGACGGGGTATGATAACGAGTCTAACTCGATTGTAGAAGTGGCCCAGCAGGAGATAAATGGCGCATATCCGATGCCACTAGGTTGGGAAGAGCGAACGGACAATGCTAAATGCAAAGGGAACAGAACATGTACTTTGGCCCTAATATAACACCGGAGATTAGATGTTCGCTACCCTTGTTGGATATGTTTGCACACAGCCCAACGGTGTACTACCGACCCAATCACGGAAAGCCAGGAGAGAAATGTTAGCTGTCTGCTTCCGCGGGATGCGACTACCCTGACCCTGAGCAATTAGGGCAAATCTCGTGCCACCACTTGAACTCAAGGCCAACTGCAGTCTCAATCTGACACGCTCCCGACGACAGAATTCCACATCGTGGAAGGCTGGGCAGAAAAGTGTATTTGCAACAATCTGGGGAAACTCGACTTGGGGAATCTCCCGGTTCAATAAGATGCTGTACTTGAACAAGAACTTTTGCTCAGCAACTTTTGGAAATGGTATGATCATAAACATTACTTGTTCCTTTATCAATAATTAGACCATGATGGCGGGTATAATATGGGCCTGTGGAGATAAAGGGTACTACCACCTTACACTGGGAGGAAAGGGGTGCTGCTATCGCGCGATACTGTCTACTGGCACAACAGTGTGCGTCCCAAGGACAGGTAGCAGACGCAACCAAAGGGATGTGCCACGGCATTAGAATGGGTTCACACTCACAGACCCCTGAACTACACCAGGAGCAAACCTTGGATAGTCCAATCTTTTGGTAGTAGGGACAACAGTGGCAATAAACAAGATTAATGGCTTCACATATAGTGTATTGCTGTTAGCAAATGAGA
>NW_025150267.1:0-1362 GCF_004010195.1 Chiloscyllium plagiosum | reverse complement strand
AAGCCCTTCTTCAGGAATCCTGTTCTCCAGTTCCTTGGATGCTGCCTGACCTGCTGCGCTTTTCCAGCAACACGTTTTCAGCTCTGATCTCCAGCATCTGCAGTCCTCACTTTCTCCAATACAGTTAATTACACGGCCAAAGAGCTGGTAGCACTTCTGATATTTTGATCATGGCGATTCCCGACTCGATAGAATATACCCAAGGAGGACAGGATGGACCTGAATTGGCAGCAATCTCTGACATGTGGATCATTGGGATTCCCGGGTTAGTAGGCTGGAGACAGTCGTTTAAAGTGAAATTATTATCCAGTCCTCTATCGAAATCGGATCATGTGTAATGCAATGTACAGATTAAAGTGACAAAGGAGGAAACTGGAATTTTCTGTCTACAATATTTTCTGCTTCACTGACTGTCTTTTGTAATCTCCTGTCACCAGAAAATAGCAGCAGATAATACTTCAAGGAATCTCAAACCAAATATCAGGTCAGTGTGTGATGTGTTTGACTGAACTGTATCTATTTCAATGCAAGTATTATTATGGGTAAACAGATGAATTTAGAGCCTTAATAGGACTACGATGTTGCAAACATTATAGGGACTTGGTTGAGAAAGAGACAGGAATTGCTACTCAACTTTCCAGGGTTTTGTTGTTTTAGATTAGATAGAGGGGAAGCTAAAAGAGGCGGAGGAGTTGCATTACTAATCAGGGAGGTTATTACATCTGTACTTAGGACGTATTGGAGGACTCATCTACTGAGGCCACATGAAGCGAACTCAAGATATGATGGATGCATGTGTTAGGATTGTACTGTAGTCCCTACAACAGCGACCGAGAGATTGAGGAACAAATATGTCGGCCGATAATGGAAATGTGTATTAAAAACAGAGTTGCCAACGTGAGTGACTTTAACATCCTCAATATTGACTGGGGGCCCCTTAGATCAAGAGGCTTAGACGGGGTAGAATTTCTTAAGTGCATCCAAGAAAATTATTTGCAGCGGTATGGGGCTTGTCCAACTACAGGAGGGCCCATACTGAACCTCGTATTAGAAAATGGGTCTGTCCACTTGACTGACCATTTACTAGAAAATCATTTTGGTAACAGTGATCACAATGCCCTCAGGTTTGAGAGAGCTATGATCATGAAATAAGACAGGACCTTGAGGTAGTCAATAAATTGGTGGAAGGCAAATCCACATTAGGCAGAAGCGAGGGGCTGTTAATTGGGAGGAGCTGCTATCAGGAAAATCCACATTTTGCATGGTGGAACTGTTTATTAAATCCTGATTTCACTATCGTCTGGTAAATATCCTCCCAACTGCTCGAACATTAGTCTATTTTGTTTGAACAGATATTTATAG
>NW_025150266.1:0-1362 GCF_004010195.1 Chiloscyllium plagiosum | reverse complement strand
GTACTGTATCCCAGTGTTATACAGGGACAGACCAGTCCCCAACTGTACTGTACCCCAGTGTTATACAGTGACAGACCTGTCCCCACCAGGATTGTATCCCTGTGTTATACAGAGCCAGACCTGTCCCCGTCAGTACTGTATCCCAGTGTTATACAGTGACAGACCTTTTCCTACCATTACTGTATCCCTGTGTTGTACAGAGACAGACCTGTCCCTACCAGTACTGTATCCCAGTGTTATACAGGGACAGACCTGTCCCCACCAGTACTTTACCCTAGTGTTACACAGTGTCAGACCTGTCCCCACCAGTACTGTATCCCAGTGTTATACAGTGACAGACCTGTCCCCACAGTACTGTATCCCAGTGTTATATAGAGACAGACCTGTCCCCAACAGTACAGTACCCCAGTGTAATACAGGGACAGACCTGTCCCCACCCCAGTACTCTACCCCAGTGTTATACAGAAACAAACCTGTCCCACCAGTACTGTATCCCTGTGTTGTACAGTGACAGACATTTCCCCGTCAGTACTGTATCCCTGTGTTATACAGTGACAGATCTGTCCCCGTCAGTACTGTATCCCTGCGTTATACAGTGACAGACCTGTCCCTACCAGTACGGTACCCCAGTGTTATACAGTGACAGACCTGTCCCCACCAGTATTGTATCCCTGTGTTATACAGAGACAGACCTGTCCCCACCAGTACTGTACCCCAGTGTTATACAGTGACAGACCTGTCCCCACCAATATTGTATCCCTGTGTTATACAGAGCCAGACCTGTCCCCGTCAGTACTGTATCCCAGCGTAATACAGTGACAGACCTTTCCCTACCAGTACTGTACCCCAGTGTTATACAGTGACAGACCTGTCCCCACCAGTACTGTATCCCAGTGTTATACAGGGACTGACCTGTCCCCACCAGTACTGTACCCCAGTGTAATACAGGGACAGACCTGTCCCCACCAGTACTGCATCCCAGTGTCATACAGGGACAGACCTGTCCCCACCCCAGTACTCTACCCCAGTGTTATATAAAGACAAACCTGTCCCACCAGTACTGTACCCCAGTGTTATACAGTGACAGACCTGTCCCCACCAGTACTGTACTCCAGTGTTATACAGAGACAGACCTGACCCCACAGTACAGTATCCCAGTGTTAAACAGTGACAGACCTGTCCCCGCCTGTACTGTATCCCTGTGTTATACAGTGACAGATCTGTCCCCGTCAGTACTGTATCCCTGCGTTATACAGTGACAGACCTGTCCCTACCAGTACTGTACCCCAGTGTTATACAGAGACAGACCTGTCCCCACCAGTACTGTTTCCCAGTGTTATACAGGGACAGACCTGTCCCCAA
>NW_025150265.1:0-1362 GCF_004010195.1 Chiloscyllium plagiosum | reverse complement strand
CGGTATTTTATGCTCACGGCTCGGTATTACCTGGAGAACTCCCCCTGGTTTTGTGAGGTAACAGTCGCTGGTCTATTCTCCAGTGTCTGGGTCACAATCGAGTTCCTCCACGACATTCTATCCCCGTGTGTCCCATTTCTCCTGATTCTGCTGCTCAATGTTCTCACCGTCAGACACATTTTAGTGACCAGCAGAGCCCGCAGGAGACTCCGCGCTCACACCAATGGGGACGCTCAGTCTGACACTGAAATGAGAAACCGAAAAAAAATCCATCATTTTACTGTTTGTGATCTCGGTCAATTTCATCCTGTTATGTTCAACGTTAATGCTGTATTCTATATGTAGACGGATGTGGGAGTTTGGGTATCGGTCTATGTATCTCGATTACTTTGTGGGGGAATTGAGCTTCATGCTGTAGCTCCTCAGTTGCTGCACTCGGCCAATTTCATCCTGTTATGGTCAACGTTCATGCTGTATTCTATATGGAGTCGGATGTGGGTGTTTGGATATCGGTCTGTGTATCTCGATGACTTTGTGCAGGAATTGGGCTTCATGCTGCAGCTCCTCAGTTGCTGCACAAACACCGTGATTTATGCCGTGACCCAGACGAAGTTTAGGCAGCAGCTGAAGAATGTGCTGAAATATCCCTTCACCCAGATCCATCCATCCATCAAATTCCCTCATTAGTCAATCCATCCGGGATTTTCTCATTTCAGTTCAGTGTTTCAGCGATGGGGCAGCCTGTCGCTATAGTAACAGACTGAGGGTAGCGCTGGTTTGTCCATCCTTATCCCACAGGGGGGTTACAGGGAAACATTTCAATGTTTCTCACAACTCAGGGGCCAGTGAGAAAAGGCACCATCCCACTGACTGTATCCATCACTTCCATTTGTAACCAATAAAAATGTTGATTAAAGCGTGCCGAGCAGCAGAGGGACCGATGTGGTTGTGTGTCTTTGTGTTGGAGAAGCTGAGCTGGAGAGAGACAGACTCAGCCCCAAGTCCTAGTCCTCAGGGAAGGGGAGGGCACCGCGCGCTGAGCTCAGGAGCTGAGTTTAACTCCCTCTGCGACCCCCCACTCCAACCTGGCCTCCCCATTTCCTCTCCCCCACTCTCTCCACATGCCTCCACTCTTTCCTCTCCCCACTCCCCCTCTCTGTCATCTCACAACCACCCCTCCAACCACATGCAGCCACAGCACCAACCACAACCCCCCTTCCCAGTCTCTGGATCAGAGGGAGAGGGATGCGTCAGGGAGACAGACAGCGTCAGATAAGGAGGGAGGGGCAGGAGGGAAGGATATTTAGTCAGAGAGAAAAAGAGGGAGGAGAGGAGTAAGAGAGACCGAGGGAGGTGGATCGA
>NW_025150264.1:0-1362 GCF_004010195.1 Chiloscyllium plagiosum | reverse complement strand
CTATCTGGTGCTGTCTATTGGTTAATCTTTTGGTAAACCACAGCTGAACCCTCCTGGTTTACCCAATGGTCTGGTTCAACCAACCTGCGATGGTAAGAAGGAGACCCGCATATCCCACGGCTAGTTAAGAAAACTTGGAGTAGAAGGGAGTGGCTGTCTCCTCATGGTTAAGTGATGCAGTTATTAGTGACACATTGCTGACGACTGTGCGGTGTCTGAGTGCACTGACAGATACAGAGAGCACCAATAGATCATTCAAAGTTCATTCTCAGCGTACCAGTATCACTGGAAATGAAACTCTGTGAATCCTGACAGAAAGGCAGGAAAGAGCAGCAGGTTAGTGAGTTTCCGAGTCCTGACAGACTTCACCCTGGGATCTTCGAAGAGGGGTTCATTACAACGTAGATACATTGGTGTCAACAATCCATTAAATTGTGGACAAGTTCCACTGGGCTGGCAAGTAACAAATATACCCCCTTCCATTCATGGTGGGGAGGTTGTGGAGAACAGGACACTACAGGACAGTTAGCTTGCCATCTGCTAAAGGTGTTAAATTCGATCAGTAAGGAGATTAGAACTTGGAAAACCCCAAGGTTATCGGGAAGTCAGCAAGGTTTGTAAAAGGGAGGTTGATTGGAGTTATTTGAAGGTGTAAAATGCACTGTAGATAAAGGGGAGCTCACTGATATACCGTACATGGATTTCCAGAACTCATTTAGGAAGGTACAATATCAAAAGTAATTGTGGAAAAAGACAACCCCCTGGTATAGCATGGATGGAAGATTGTCTGGCAGGTAGAAAACAGAGTGTATAGATCTTTGTCTGATTAACAGGATCGGATGAGTGGGATCCCATAGAGAGCCTCTACCCTTTATAATTCAACGTCTTAGATAGAGGAATCAAAGGCTAAGTTTGCAAATGATGTCAAGTCAGAGAGGTAAGTATGTTGTGAGAATGACATAAAGAAGGAGCAGACCGATATAGATATGGTGAGTGAGCAGAGATCGAGACGATGGCGAGTAGTGCGAAAAAATGTGAGGGAGTTTGTTTTGAGAGGAGGAATTAATATAAAGGAAAACAAAATATGACTTAATTAGAGAGCAACTGCAGAATTCGGAGGTGCAGAGGTGCTGAATCAGAAAACAAGTGTGTGCAGAGACCGTGGGTAAATGAGAAGGTTAAAAGAGGAATTGAATATAAAAGTAAGGAGTTTATGCTTTCAACGACACAGGGCATTGAAGAGACAACTACTGCAGTCTGAGTATCCTTGTGGAAGGAAGGGAATTAGTGTACCAGAGAGAGTTCAGAAGAGGTGATCAGATACTGTCAGGAATGGGGAAATTCTGGACAAACTGGGCTTGT
>NW_025150263.1:0-1362 GCF_004010195.1 Chiloscyllium plagiosum | reverse complement strand
GTACAACAGAGTGTTACAAGGGGAAATAAATTTCAGGTGAAGGGTGGAAGGTATGGGGGGATGTCAGGGGTAGGTTCTTTACCCAGAGAGTGGTGGGGGCATGGAATATGCTGCCTGTGGGAGTGGCAGAGTCAGAATCATTGGTGACCTTTAAGCGGCAATTGGATAGGTACATGGATAGGTGTTTACGCTAGGACAAATGTTTGGCACAACATCGCGGGCCGAAGGGCCTGTTCTGTGCTGTATTGTTCTATGCTCAACGTTCTATTTACATTCTCCCTTCAATACAGAGACTGAAACTGTACACGTTATTCCAGATTGGTCTCACCCATGAGGCTGGTCTCATTGAGGAATAGCATTTTTACTTGTTTTTAGAGTGTACCTAATTGATTTCGCCGCAGCCCTATATGCCTTAGCCCTTTATCATGACCTGCGATCAGTCTCAATCACATTGATGTGACACCAGTTGTGGATATAGCTCAGACCCTCCCACAAACCACCCAGCCATCCATTGACTCCATCCACACTTCTCATCTCTGTGAAAAGGCAGCCAATATCAAAGAGCCCTCCCATCCCAGTTATCATCACTTCCAACATCTTCAGTCATGCCCGGGATTCAAAGATGAAAAGTTCGTGCCAAAAGGGTGAAGGACAGCTTCTTTCCCGCTATGAATAGACTGCTGATTGGACCTCTCATATGTACGTTAGTTCGCTCAATGAGCTGGAAGGTAGGTGTTCAGATGTTCCATCACCATGACTAGGCAACATCATCAGTTAGAGTATTCACACTTTTCATTGCACTCAGGTACATCTGACAAGAATTCATCAAATTAACCCAAATCATTATTCTGACTAATCCAGGTAGAGTGCGTCAGGGACCTCCCCTTTACCCACAGCCCAATGTACTCCATCCACTAATTCGAAGACACTGACTAAACCTTCTTTCCCTTTCACAAACCCCTGCTGGCTCTTCCTCACTATTTGGAGGGTTTCAGGTACACAGCAAGAACCACTTGAGTCATCAATTCCAACAGTGTCTCCATGACAGATGTCAGGCTAACTCTCCAATACTTTCCCTTCTGGAATACAGGCAGGACATATTTTGCTTTGCAGTCTGATGGAACAGTTCCAGAATCTGGGGAATCCTGGAAAATTCACACCAACAAATCTCCTGCTGTATTAGTGCTGCTGTGAGGACCTTGTTGTGAAGTCCATTAGGAACTAGGAGTGGCCCTCCCACAGCTCTCTCACTGTCTTCAGTATCACTTCCCTCCTGACGATAATGTCACCAGGTTCCTGCATCCATTGCACCCCCTGATGTCCATCTCTCAGTGGAAGGTGTTTGGTTCCCCCACAGTGAAG
>NW_025150262.1:0-1362 GCF_004010195.1 Chiloscyllium plagiosum | reverse complement strand
AGGTACTGAGGGAGCACTTTTGGAGGTACTGAGGGAGAACTATCTGAGGTACTGAGGGACCACATTCTGAAGTATAGTGGGAGCACTTTCTGAGGTATTGAGGGACCACTATCTGAGGTATTCAGGAAGCACTTTATGTCGTATTGAGGGAGCACTTTCTGAGGTATTGAGGGAGCACTATCTGAGGTACTGAGGGAGCACTTTCTGAGGTGTTGAGGAAGCACTTTCTGAGGTACTGAGGGAGCACTTCCTGAGGTACTGAGAGAGCACTTTCTGAGCTATTGAGGAAGCACTTTGTGAGGTATTGAGGGAACACAGTCTGATGTATTGAGGAAACACTTTATGAGGTATTGAGGGAGCACTTTCTGAGGTATTGAGGGAGAACTCTGTGAGGTATTGAGGGAGCACTTGCTGAGGTATTGATGGAGCACTTTCTGAGGTGTTGAGGAAGCACTTTCTGCGGTATTCAGGGAGCATTATCTGAGGTATTGAGGGACCACTATCTGAGGTATTGAGGGAGCAATTTCAGAGGTTTTGAGGGAGCACTTTCTGAGGTGTTGAGGAAGCACTTTCTGAGGTATTGAGGGATCACTTATTGAGGTATTGAGGGAGCACTTTCTGAGGTGTTGAGGAAGCACTTTCTGAGGTATTGAGGCAGCGCTATCTGAGTTATTGAGGGACCACTCTCTGAGGTATTGAGGGAGCAATTTCAGAGGTTTTGAGGGGGCTCTTTCTGAGGTGTTGAGGAAGCACTTTCTGCGGTATTGAGGGAGCATTATCTGAGGTATTGAGGGACCACTATCTGAGGTATTGAGGGAGCAATTTCTGAGGTTTTGAGGGAGCACTTTCTGAGGTGTTGAGGAAGCACTTTCTAAGGTATTGAGGGAGCACTTGCTGAGGTATTGAGGGAGCACTTTCAAAGGTATTGAGGGAGCGCTATCTGAGGTATTGAGGGACCACTATCTGAGGTATTGTGGGAGCAATTTCAGAGGTTTTGAGGGAGCACTTTCTGAGGTGTTGAGGAAGCACTTTCTGAGGTATTGAGGGAGCACTTGCTGAGGTATTGAGGGAGCACTTTCTGAGGTATTGAGGAAGCACTTTCTGAGGTATTGAGGCAGCGCTATCTGAGTTATTGAGGGACCACTCTGAGGTATTGAGGGAGCAATTTCAGATGTTTTGAGGGAGAACTATCTGACGTATTGTGGGAGAATTATCTTAGGTATTGAGTGAGCACTGTCTGAGGTATTGATGGAGCACTTTCTGAAGTATTGAGGGAGCACTATCTGAAGTACTGAGGAAGCACTTTCTGAGGTATTGAGGGAGCACTTCCAGAGGTATTGAGGGAGAATTATCTGAGGTATT
>NW_025150261.1:0-1362 GCF_004010195.1 Chiloscyllium plagiosum | reverse complement strand
ATCTGCAGACCTCACTTTCTCCTCCCAAACTAAAGAGCAGTGCAAATAGATTGGAGTGTTCTTGTATATGAAACATTACGTCAACACACGATGCAGCAAGTAACTCGGCTGGTTCATTCGGCGCAACCCTGGGATGAAAGGATTGAATTATTGCGTACATCTAAAATGGTGAGGCATTATTCTTTGTGGCTGAACTGAAATAGAGTGATATTACTGAAACATACAAGATACAGTGGAGGCTTGACAAGGTAAATTCTGAGAATATGGTTCCACTCCTGGGCAGAGTTTCGAACACGGGGACATAGAAACAGAATAAGGGATATCGATTTCCAACTGAGATGTAGAGAAATGTATTCTTTCAGACGGCAGTGAATGTCTGGATGTCCCTAAGCCACGTTGTGTAGTCTGAGTCACTGCATGCATTTACAGAACAGGGTGGATTGATTTTTGACGTATCAGCAAGTTGAGGGATACGAGGGGTTAGCAGGACATTGGAGGTGAGCATTGGATTCGATCAGCCATGTTCTAAACGAATAACAGGGCAGACTTGAGGGGGCGAATAGCCTGCTCCTCTTCCTATTTCTTACATTTTTATGCATTGCTTTTGGAAAGAAACTGGTTATTTTCTTGGAGGTCGTGTTGCACAATGTTGCATTCAGGGAGAGAAATGGATTTGTTTGAGTTAACCCTCTGTGGGGTATAGGGGTTGTATACACAGTGAATCTGGGTCTGTAACATGATCCACATCTAGAGCAGCAGTTACAAACAGATGGAAAAGTCTGGAAAGAGGGATTAGGTTTGCAAGTCACTTCCTGACCGATCCCGGATTTTCCAAGTACATTTTTCAAAACTGCACTGAACCATCGGTGTGGCCTCGATCTGCCCCTGTGTAGCAGGTCCGAAGGGAAGAATGGAACAACAGAACAGAGGGCTGAGGGACACGAGCTGGCCGTTCGGCCCTTTGACACTACTCCACCAGTAAATAAGGTCGTGTCTCATCTCCTTGTGGTCCCAGCTGCACTTTTTTCTCCATGCACCATTACCCCTGATTCACCTGTCAGTGGGCAATCAGACGAAGCCAGCCTCGATATAATATAAAGGTTCAGCCATCCCAAACTTCTGCGTGACTTTCTGTTCGTGACTTTCTCCTCACTCCGGTTCTGAGATTGGAGGGTGTCACTGTTTCCTTTACCAGTCCCACTCCTCCACTGTCCACAACAAATTTGAAATGTAACCAGACTGCTGATATGGCTGATGGTAAAATTCTCAGACTGGGTCAGTTTCATTGATAGGGCCAAGTCAGGCCGATTTTTTTAGTCAGACACAAGCAACTAATATATCTAATGGAGGAGCATGGTTGAT
>NW_025150260.1:0-1362 GCF_004010195.1 Chiloscyllium plagiosum | reverse complement strand
AACGGAGCCAGGAGGACCAACGTTGAGCAGTCTTTCTGTGCACCACTGTGCCTCTGCTCCACTTGTTCATCATGTTGGAGCATCAATCTGGAGACAGCGAGGACTGCCGATGCTGGAGATTGTAGTCGAGAGTAGAATGCTGGAAAATCACAGCAGTTCAGGCAGCTTCGAGGAGCAGGAGAATCCACGTTTTGGACATAAGCCATTCATCAGGAATCAGCATCAATTACCTCATTCTGTCCCTTTGCAAGAACGTTGAGGGGGTTTGGCCTCGTACTGTTCCTGTGTAAGTGACTCAAGGAGCTGAATGGCCTCCTCCTGTTCCTGGATAAGTGACTTTAGGGGCCGAATGGCCTCCTCCTGTTCCCGTGTAAGAGACTCCAGGGGCTGAATGGCCTCCTGTTCCTGTATAAGTGACTTTAAGGGATGGATGACCTCCTTCTGTTCCCGTGAAAGAGACTGAAGGAGCTGAATGGCCTCACCCTGTTGCTGTGGAAGTGGCTTTAGGGGCCGAATGGCCTCCTCCTGTTCCCGTGTAAGAGACTCCAGGGGCTGAATGGCCTCCTGTTCCTGTATAAGTGACTTTAAGGGATGGATGACCTCCTTCTGTTCCCGTGAAAGAGACTGAAGGAGCTGAATGGCCTCACCCTGTTGCTGTGGAAGTGGCTTTAGGGGACGAATGGCCTCCTCCTGTTCCTGTGTAAGTGACTTTAGGGGCTGAATGACCTCCTTCTGTTCCTGTGTAAGAGACTGAAGGAGCTGAATGGCCTCATCCTGTTGCTGTGGGAGTGGCTTTAGGGGCTGAATGGCCTCCTCCTGTTCCTGTGTAAGTGACTTTAGGGGCTGAATGACCTCCTTCTGTTCCTGTGGAAGAGACTGAAGGAGCTGAATGGCCTCACCCTGTTGCTGTGGAAGTGGCTTTAGGGGACGAATGGCCTCCTCCTGTTCCTGTGTAAGTGACTTTAGGGGCTGGATGACCTCCTTCTGTTCCCGTGAAAGAGACTGAAGGAGCTGAATGGCCTCATCCTGTTGCTGTGGAAGTGGCTTTAGGGGCTGAATGGCCTCCTCCTGTTCCTGTATAAAAGACTGAACGGTGTGAATGGCTTCTTTTCCGATTGGACAGGACCAAGAGCTTGATTGGGTTACCCCGGTTCCTGTTTGACAGCTCGATGTGCTGACAAGTGTGATGATGCTGCAGGCCTTGAGAGGTTATTTTGTCCTGGTTTCTTTTCAGAGAGAGATTGAATGTTCGTTACCAAACTGGTTAGTGAAGGCCACTGAGTAAACAGCTAGGGAGGTTTTGGCTTAATTTTAATGCAGCCTGAATAGATGTGGCCAGCTCTCACAAATTACGATCTCTGG
>NW_025150259.1:0-1362 GCF_004010195.1 Chiloscyllium plagiosum | reverse complement strand
TCACGGCACGACATACCTCACACTGTACAGTAAACATCACGGCCCGACATACCTCCCACTGTATAGTAACCGTCACGTCCAGACATACCTCCTACTGTACAGTAACCAGCATGGCTAGACCTACCTCCCAGTGTACAGTAACCATCAAGGCCCGACATACCTCCAACTGTACAGTAACTATCACTGCCCGTCATATCTCCCAATGTCCAGTAACATTCACTGCCCAACATACCTCCCACTGTACAGTAACCAGCACGACCAGACACTTCTCCCACTGTACAGTAACCGTCAGGGCCCGGTATACCTCCCACTGCACAGTAACCGTCACGGCCAGACACACCTCCCACTGTACAGTAACCGTCACGGCCACACATACCTCCCACTGTACATTTACCGTCACAGCACGACATACCACCCACTGTACAGTATCCATCACGGCCCGACATACCTCCCACTTTACAGTAACCATCACATACCGACATACCTCCCACTGTACAGTAACCGTCACTTCCCGACATACATCCCACTGTACAGTAACCATCGCGGCCCGGCATACCTCCCACTGTACAGTAACCATCAAAGCCCGACATACCACCCACTGTACAATAACCATCACACCCCGACATACCTCCCACTGTACAGTAACAGTCACGGCCCGACATAACTCCCAATGCAGAGTAACCATCAAATTTCGACATACCTCCCACTGTACAGTATCCATCACGGCCTTACATACTACCCACTGTACAGTAACAGTCACGGCCTGACATAACTCCCACTGTAGGGTAACTATCACGGCCCGACATACCTCCCACTGTACAGTCACCATCACGGCCCGACATACCACCCACTGTACAGTAACAGTCACGGCCCGACATACGTCCCATTGGACAGTTACCATCACGGCCCGACATACCACCCAGTGTACTGTAACCATCACGGACCGACATACCTCCCACTGTACACTAACCATCACGGCCCGACATACCACCCACTGTACAGTAATCATCACGGCCCGACATACCTCCCACTGTACAGTAACCATCACATCCCGACATACCTCCCACTATACAGTAACCATCACGGCCCAACATACCTCCCACTGTACAGTAACCATCACCGCCCGACATAGCTCCCACTGTACAGTAACCGTCAGGGCCTGACACACCTTCCACTGTACAGTACCCATCACGTCACGACATCCTTCCCAATGTACAGTAACCATCACGGCCCGACATATCTCCCACTGCACAGTAAACATTGCACCCCGACATATCTCCCTCTGTACAGTAACCATAATGGCGCGACATATCTCCCACTGTACAGTAGCCATCACAGCCTCACATACCTCCCACTGTACAG
>NW_025150258.1:0-1362 GCF_004010195.1 Chiloscyllium plagiosum | reverse complement strand
ATGCAGGGATAAACTTGCATGGAGGAATTCAGGGTAAACTTGCACTGGTGTATTCAGGGATAAACTTGCATTGAGAAATTCCATGTTAACCTTGCATTGAGGAATTCAGGGATAAACGTGCATTGGGGAATTCAGGACAAACTTGCACTGGGGAATTCAGGGATAAACTTGCACTGGGAAATTCAGGATTAATGTGCACTGAGGAATTCAGCACAAACTTGCACTGGGGAATTCAGGATAAACATGCATAGGGGAGTTCAGCGCAAACGTGCACTGGGGAATTCCGGGATAAGCTTGCACTGTGGAATTCAGGACAAACTTGCACTGGAGAATTCAGGGATAATCTTGCACTGGGGTGTTCAGGATAAACATGCACTGGAGAAATCAGGATAAACTTGCCCTGGGGAATTCAGCAGAAGCTTGCACTGCAGAATTCAGGACAAACTTGCACTGGGAAATTCAGGGATACACCTGCACTGGGGAATTCAGGACAAACTTGCACTGGGGAATTCAGGGATAATCTTGCATTGGTGAATTCAGGATAAACTTGCATTGGGGAATTCAGGGATCACCTTGCACTGGGGAATTCATGGAAAATCCTACCCTGGGGAATTCAGGGATAAACCTGCACTGGGGAATTCAGCACAAACTTGCACTGGGGAATTCAGGATAAATGTGCACAGGGGAATTAAGCACAAAATTGCACTGGCGAATTCAGGGATAAACCTACACTGGGAAATTCAGGATTAACGTGCACTGAGGATTTCAGCACAAGCTTGCACTGGGGAATTCAGGGATAAACTTGCACTGGGAAAATCAGGATAAACTGGCATTGGGGAATTCAGGACAAACTTGCACTCAGGAATTCATTGATAAACTTGCACTGGGGAATTCAGGATAAACTTGCACTGGGGAATTCAGCACAAACTTGCAAGGTGGAATTCAGTGATAAACATGAATTGGAGAATTCAGGACAAATGTGCACTGGGGAATGCAGGGTTAAACGTGCACTGGGAAATACAGGGAATAACTTGCACTGTGGAATTCAGGATAAACTTGCACTGGTGTATTCAGGGATAAACTTGCACTGTGGAATTCAGG
This sequence comes from Chiloscyllium plagiosum, assembly GCF_004010195.1. Classification (NCBI taxonomy): domain Eukaryota; kingdom Metazoa; phylum Chordata; class Chondrichthyes; order Orectolobiformes; family Hemiscylliidae; genus Chiloscyllium; species Chiloscyllium plagiosum. The sequence goes on along the minus strand of NW_025150258.1, from coordinate 261 downwards.
ATAAACTTGCACTGGGGAATTCAGGGATAAACTTGCATTGGGGAATTCAGGGATAATCTTGCACTGGGAAATTCAGGGATACACCTGCACTGGGGAATTCAGGATAAACTTGCACTGGGAAATTCAGGGATACACCTGCACTGGGGAATTCAGGACAACCTTGCACTGAGGAATTCAGCACAAACTTGCTTTGGCAAATTCAGGATAAACTCGCTTTGGCGAATTCAAGGATAACCTTGCACTGGGTAATTCATGGATAAT
>NW_025150257.1:0-1362 GCF_004010195.1 Chiloscyllium plagiosum | reverse complement strand
TTCCTGCCTGTCTACTTTGGCTTCCAGCATCTGAAGTCTTGTTATCTCAATGCCAGTTTCACATATTGGAGAGGTAACTCGTCCGGATTTAAAAACAAATTTTCTGATGTGATCGGTGCAGTGTTTCACTCTGGACAGATTGCTGGATTGCATTAAACAGTGGAATGAATGAATGTGCACAGTGTTCCACTCTGCAGAGACGACTGGGTCGTACTGGGCAGTACAATAGCCTGGTCTGCAATTTGCTATGATGAACAGATATCTCCTCCGGGTTTTAGGTGTCTGGGTTGGCTCTGGGAAGTGGATTGAGAATGTGATATATCTAACCGTTTCAGCTGTTCTGGAAATGTATTTAATTCTCATTCCTGTGTTGGGAGCCTCCATCTCTCACTCCTTTAATGTTGGAGAGGGTCCATGCACAGCATATCAAGTTCGTGAATACTCATTGTCCTGCCAGCAGACATGGATTCTTTATTCAAAATCAGTCAGACATTTTGATCGTGTTCGGGTCTCCAGATAGGAAGAAATGATAGTCTTCCAGATGAAGGCTCTGCCCTTGGTACACGGTTCAAAACACGCAACCCATCACCACTCCCCACCGCTAACCAAATACTTCAGAATATCCCATTTGTACTGACAGCAATGGGGCCACAGGAAAGATAAGAGAGCAGACCATCAGGCAGATGGAGCGACACTTCCCAACTCTAAATGGATCAGAGCAAACCCTCCAATACTCAATGATTCATTATGCCTTGTAATCCCTCTCCATTTATGTAATAGACAGACGTTTAATCTTCATGAAAAAAGACAGATTCACAGTTACCCACACTATATTTTATCTACCAATTTGTTGTACATTGCTTATCAATTTACAGATTTTATAGCTCCTCTTGGTAACTTCAGTTCCTGTCTATCTTAGTTTCATTTTAAATTTAGTTAGAACACATTTATTCCATTTCTGGGAACCGTTGATATTCTTTGAAAGTAGTGAAGACAACAGCAGTGGTCACTGTGTCACTGCAGTTTTTATTTGGTGTTAAGCTGATAAGCACTGATTAGTCACTATTTTATCCCTGCCGCTGGCTCAGTAAACAGTTTTCCTGTGTGGCTGTTCATAAAGGCTGAATGTGCCCTTCCGTTTCCTGTGCAACATCTATAAGAGTTTAAAAGCCTGTTCCAATTTCTGAGTAACAGACTCGAACGGATGAAACGCCTCATTCTGTTCCTGTTCAAAATTATTGATGGATTGAGTAGTTGGCTTCAGCATCGGTGTCGTTCTGAATGGTGCTGAATATTTTAGAACCATCAGTGGAAAGCCCACTTCTGACATTATGATGAAGATAAGGGCATTGATGCTGCAAC
>NW_025150256.1:0-1362 GCF_004010195.1 Chiloscyllium plagiosum | reverse complement strand
TCAGTGAGATCTCCCGGTGTCAGTGTGATCTCCCGGTCTCAGTTCAATCTCCCGGTCTCAGTGTGATCTCACGTTATCAGTGCGATCTCCCGGTCTCAGCGTGATCTCCCGGTCTCAGCGTGATCTCCCGGTCTCAGTGTGATCTCCCGGTGACAGTGTGATCTCCCGCTCTCAGCGTGATCTCCCGGTCTCAGTGTGATCTCCCGGTCTCAGTGTGATCTCCCGGTCTCAGTGAGATCTCCCGGTGTCAGTGTGATCTCCTGGTCTCAGTGCAATCTCCCGGTCTCAGCGTGATCTCCCGGTCGCAGTGTGATCTCCCGGACTCAGTGTGATCTCCCGGTCTCAGTGTGATCTCCCAATCTCAGTGCGATCTCCCGATCTCAGTGCGATCTCCCTGTCTCAGTGCGATCTCCCTGTCTCAGTGTGATCTCCCGGTCTCAGTGTGATCTCCCGGTCTCAGTGCGATCTCCCAGTCTCAGTGTTATCTCCCGTTCTCAGTGTGATCTCCCGGTCTCAGTGTGATCTCCCAGTCTCAGTGAATTATCCCGGTCTCAGTGCGATATCCCGGTCTCTGTGTGATCTCCCGGTCTCAGTGCGATCTCCTGGTCTCAGTACGGTCTCCCGGTCACAGTGCGATATCCCGGTCCCGGTGCGATATCCCGGTCTCAGTGCCATATCCCGGTCTCAGTACGGTCTCCCGGTCTCAGTGCGTTCTCCCAATCTTAATGCGATCTCCCGGTCTCAGTGCGATCTCCCAGTCTCAGTGCGATCTCCCGGTCTCAGTGTGATCTCCCGGTCTCAGTGCGATCTCCCGGTCTCAGTGCCATATCCCGGTCTCAGTACGGTCTCCCGGTCACAGTGCGATATCCCAGTCCGGGTGCGAGATCCCGGTCTCAGTGCGTTCTCCCGGTCTCAGTGCGATCTCGCGGTCTCTGTGCTATCTCCCGGTCTCAGTGTGATCTCCCGGTCTCAGTGCGATCTCCCGGTCTCAGTGCGATCTCCCAGTCTCAGTGCGATCTCCCGGTCTCAGTGCGTTCTCCCGGTCTCTGTGCGATCTCCCGGTCTCGGTGCGATCTCCCAGTCTCAGTGCGATCTCCCGGTCTCAGTGCGATCTCCCGGTCTCTGTGCGATCTCCCGGTCTCGGTGCGATCTCCCAGTCTCAGTGCGATCTCCCGGTCTCAGTGCGATCTCCCGGTCTCAGTGTGATTTCCCTGTCTCAGCGTGATCTCCCGGTCTCAGTATGATCTCCCGGTCTCAGTGTGATTTCCCTGTCTCAGTGTGATCTCTCGGTCTCAGTGTGATCTCCCGGTCTCAGTGTGATCTCCCGGACTCAGTGTGATCTCCCTGTCTCAGTGTGATCTC
>NW_025150255.1:0-1362 GCF_004010195.1 Chiloscyllium plagiosum | reverse complement strand
TCTCTCTCTCTCTCTGACTTCTCCCCTGTCAGACCTAGGTTGGTACTCTCTCTCTGGCTCTTACCTCTCTCCTGTCAGACCCAGGTTGATTCTCTCTCTCACTCTGATTTCTCTCCTGTCAGACCCAGGTTGATTATCTCTCTCACTCTCACTTCTCTCCTATCAGACCTAGGCTAGTACTCTCTCTCACTCTGACTTCCCTCCTGTAAGACCCAGGCCGGTACACTCTCTCACTCTGAATTCTCTTCTGTCAGACCCAGGCTGGTACTCTCTCTCACTCTGACTTCTCTCCTGTCAGACCCAGGTTGATAATCTCTCACTTTGAATTCTCTCCTGTCAGACCCAGGTTGGTACTCTCTCTCACTCTGACTTCTCTCTTGTCAGAGCCTGGCTGGTACTCTCTCTGGCTCTGAATTCTTTCCTGTCAGACCCAGGTTGGTACTCTCTCTCACTCTGATTTCTCTCTGGCTCTGACTTATCTCCTGTCAGACCCAGGCTGGTACTGACTATCTCACTCTGACATCTCTCCTGTCAGACCCAGGTTAGTACTCTCTCTCAGTCTGACTTCTCTCCTGTCAGACCCAGGTTGGTACTCTCTCTCACTTTGACTTCTCTCTGTCAGACCCAGGTTGGTACACTCTCTCACTCTGACTTCTCTCCTTTCAGACCCAGTCTGGTACTCTCTCACTGTGACTTCCCTCCTGTAAGATCCAGGCTGGTACACTCACTCACTCTGAATTCTCTCCTGTCAGACCAAGGTTGATAATCTCTCTCTCTGACTTCTCTCCTGTCATACCCAGGTTGGTACTCTCTCTGGCTCTGACTTCTCTCCTGTCAGACCCAGGCTGGTACTCTCTCTCACTTTGACTTCTCACCTGTCAGACCCAGGTTGGTACTCTCTCTGGCTCTGACTTCTCTACTGTCAGACCCAGGTTGGTACTCTCTCTCACTCTGACTTCTCTCTTGTCAGACCCTGGCTGCTACCCTCTCTGGCTCTGAATTCTCACCTGTCAGACCAGGTTGGTACTCTCTCTCTGGCTCTGAATTCTCTCCTGTCAGACCCAGGTTGATTCTCTCTCACACTCTCACTTCTCTCCTGTCAGACCTAGGCTAGTACTCTCTCTCTCACTCTGACTTCTCTCCTGTCAGACCCAGGTTAGTACTCTCTCTCACTTTGACTTCTCTCTGTCAGACCCAGGTTGGTACTCTCTCTCACTCTGACTTCTCTCCTGTCAGACCCAGGCTGGTACTCTCTCTGGCTCTGACCTCTCTCCTGTCATACCCAAGTTGATACTCTCTCTCACTTTGACTTCTCTCCTGTCATACCCAGGTTGGTACTCTCTCTCACTCTGACTTCTCTCC
>NW_025150254.1:0-1362 GCF_004010195.1 Chiloscyllium plagiosum | reverse complement strand
ACGAGGAGCGGCGACAGCAAAGACAGTTCTCATAGTAACGGCAGAGTTTCTCCATGACCCAATGAGTGGTGAGGCACCTGAGTTTGTGGGGGAGGCAGATTCAATCAGGGATTTGGTAGTACACTCGGGCATTGACCTGTCCATCTGATTGTTAACTCAGACAGAAAGAAAGATGCACATTTAGATAGCACCTTTGATGATTTGGGGGAATGAAACATGCTTCCTACCCAATAATTTCAACCATAAATCTCGGAAAACACAGACACAAAGCTTTCTACTTGTACCAGGCTGTCTCCGATCCTCCTCTTTCCTTGAGAAAAGCGTTTTGAGCTGTTCAGCCTTTTCTGGTGATTATTACCGCTATGTTCCTGTGAGATTTGTGACTGAACCTTTATTTTCCTGTTCCTTGTGAGTGATGAAAGTAGCAGAAACAGTTCCTGACCTGTGAGGGGTTTCGGTTGGAGTATATATATTTACAAATCCATTCCCACCCTCACATACAGTCTGAAATTGTTGTAAAACTGAAGGGAAGGAGTGAGTGAGCACCCACAGAATCATATGTATCTGAGTTGAATGAACCTGGCATTAGGAAAATGTGACAACAATCACAACTACTTAGAATCACAGAATCCAGTGGGTGCAGAAGGAGTCTATTTGGCCCATCGAGTCTGCAATGACCTGCTCACCCACCGAACCCCCATAACCACACATTAACCATGGCTAGCCCAACTCAGCTAAATTGCACACTGTGGCCATGTTAGCATGGCCAATCCAGTAACGTTACACATTAGAGGGAGGGTCACAAATTACACCCAAATGCTCGGAATTGTGGATGAAGCCTCACAAAAACTTGACTCTGACTCAAATGCTCTGCTTTTCAAAATAAAATCTGGGGGAAACTGCAACCGGAAAGATTTCTGATTATCTCAGGAGGAAGAGAATTCAAAACTTGCGCCGTTGACCCAGGGGGCGCAGTGAAAGTTACAGAGGTCTGGGAACCATTAGAAATGTAACAGGTTGTGAGCAAGGTGGGGGTGAGACAAGGACAAAAAGACTGTCTGTCACAGGAGAGATTAAACAGCAGAAATGGTCGTCCCTCAAGGCCACGGGAAATGGAATTAGGGCTGAGAAGGAAACAAGGTGTGCAGCTGTCAAAGAAATATATTTAAAAAACCGATTATAAAAGCATAGAGGGCAGAGTTCACAGTCTGAAATTGTTGCTTTCAATGGTGAATACAAAAAGCTGTAAAGCCTGGGGAGTTCTATTACAGCCAACACATACAGGATGGGCCAAATGGCCTCGATCTGTGCTGTAACTTGCTGATTTTGTTTCCTGACATTTGTAGTTCAAGTCTGATGATG
>NW_025150253.1:0-1362 GCF_004010195.1 Chiloscyllium plagiosum | reverse complement strand
GGGAAGGGATTGCGTGTCCACACCGGGGACGGGCGTTCGTGTTCACACCGGGGACCGGAGATCGTGTCCACGCCTGGGACGGGAATGCGTGTCCACACCGGGGACGGGAATGTTTGTCCATGCCGGGGACGGGAATCTGTGTTCATGCCGGGGACGGGAATGCGTGTCCACACCGGGACGGGAATGCGTGTCCACACCGGGGACGGGAGTGTGTGACCACACCGGGGACGGGAATGTGTGACCACACCGGGGACGGGAATGTTTGTCCACACCGGGGATGGGAATGCGTGTCTACACCGGGTACGGGAGTTCGTGTCCACACTGGGGATGGGAATGTGTGTCCACACCGGGGACCGGATGTTTGTCCACACCGGGGACAGGAATGTTTGTCCACACCGGGGACCGGAATGTTTGTCCACACTGGGGACGGGACTGTTTGTCCACACCGGGGACAGGAATGTTTGTCCACACCGGGGACAGGAATGTTTGTCCACACTGGGGACGGGACTGTTTGTCCACACCGGGGACAGGAGTGTGTGTCCACACCGGGGACGGGAATGTGTGTCCATGCCGGGGACGGGAATGTGTGTCCACACCGGGGATAGGAATGTGTGTCCACACCGGGGATAGGAATGTGTGTCCACGCCGGGGACGGGAATGTGCGTCCACGCCGGGGACGGGAGTGTGTGTCCACGCCGGGGACGGGAGTGTGTGTCCACACCGGGGACGGGAATGTGTGTCCACACCGGGGACGGGAATGTGTGTCCACGCCGGGGACGGGAATGTGTGTCCATGCCGGGGACGGGAATGTGTGTCCACGCCAGGGAGGGGAGTGCGTGTCCACGCCGGGGACGGGATTGTGTGTCCACACCGGGGACGGGATTGTGTGTCCACACCGGGGATGGGAATCTGTGTCCACACCGAGGATGGGAATGCGTGTCCACGCCGGGGACGGGAATGTGTGTCCACACCGGGGACGGGATTGTGTGTCCACACCGGGGACAGGATTGTGTGTCCACACCGGGGATGGGAATGCGTGTCCACACCGGGGACGGGGGTGCGTGTCCACGCCGGAGACAGTAATGCGTGTCCACACCGGGGATAGGAATGCGTGTCCACACCGGGGATAGGAATGCGTGTCCACACCGGGGACGGGAGTATGGGTCCACACCGGGGACGGGAATATTTGTCCACACTGGGGACGGGAATGCATGTCCACACCGGGGACGGGATTGCGTGTCCACACCGGGGACGGGAATGTTTGTCCACACTGGGGACGGGATTGCGTGTCCACACCGGGGACGGGAATGTTTGTCCACACCGGGGACAGGAATGCATGTCCACACCGGGGACGGGATTGCG
>NW_025150252.1:0-1362 GCF_004010195.1 Chiloscyllium plagiosum | reverse complement strand
GATCAATACCAGGCATGCCTAAAAGTGTGGTGCCAACCTGGTGAATCTACCCAACCTGCACGCCAAACATTGCAAGCAACACCAAATATGATCCAACAACCAATGGATCAGATCTGAGCTCTGCAGTTCTGCCACACCTCGTCAGGAATGGTGATGGACAATTAAACAACTCACTGCAGGCAGCATCACAGATATCCCCACCCTTACTGATGGAGGGGTCTCACACATCCATGCAACAGTCAAGCCAACAGCATTTGCAGCAATCTTCTGCCAGCAGTGCCAAGTGGATGAGCCTTCTCCATTGGTCCCTGACATCACAGATGTGAATCAAATTGGTTGAAAACTTATTTCAAATCAGATCAAGAAATGGAGAAGTAGGATAAAGGCTGTCAGCCCTCCCAACATTGTGGCAATAATACTGATGGCTGTGCTCCAGAACTTGCTGCCTACCAAGACAAGTCCAGCACTGGCACCTACTGACATTGTGGAACATTTCTCAGGGATATTCAACACAAAAACGCAGGACAGAGCCAACCCAGCCAATTTCCCTCCATCAGTCGACACTCGCTCAGCAGTGAAGTGATGGAAGGTGTCATAAACAGTACTGTCACGCAGCTGCTCAGCAATAACATTCTGTGACACCCAGTTTGGGCTCTGCAAGGGCCGCTCAGTTCCTGATCTTGTTACAGACTTGATTCACATCCCTCCATCAGACCACACTCGCTCAGCAGTGAAGTGATAGAAGTTGTCATCAACAGTGCTGTCAAGCACATGCTCATAATAACCTGCTCAGTGATGCCCAGTTTGGGTGCTTCCAGGGCCAATCAGCTTCTGAGCTTGTTACAGACTTGATTCACAAACTGACAAACAGCTGAATCCCAGAGCTGAGGGTGACAGCCCAGTCCCACTACAAGACCGCTATTTCGACTTCAGTGATCTCACCTGACTTCACCACAGTCTCAGCTCATTTACCGAAACTCTCATTCATTCATTTTATTAACTCTAGATTTCATTATCTAAACCCACTCCTGGCCAGCATCCCACAATCACCCTCCCTATAATCTCCAGAATATTGAAAACTCTACCACCCAAGTGCTCACTTGTACCAGAACAATAGACATTAGACAATAGGTGCAGGAGTAGGCCATTCAGCCCTTCGAGCCTGCACCGCCATTCAATATAATCATGGCTGATCATTCCTAATCAGTATCCTGTTCCTGCCTTATCTCCATAACCCTTGATTCCACTATCTTTGAGAGCTCTATCCAATTCCTTCATAAATGAATCCAGAGAGTGGATTTGATGGAACTTGCTGATCCATCAAAAGGTTCCCATTTATAAGCAACAACAATTTACTTTCAC
>NW_025150251.1:0-1362 GCF_004010195.1 Chiloscyllium plagiosum | reverse complement strand
TCAACGGGGTGGAGGTGAGAGGATCAAGAGTGTTGACGTGGAGACTGCCAGAAAAGGGATGTCCTCATACATAACATAATAACCTGGAAATTATTGTCTGAGGTGCATGTGCTGTCACCTTCCATCGTCCTAGAAACTACAACTGTGCAATGACAAAGGAAACAGCCTTGACTACATCTGGAGTGTATGAGCTAAGTGTATCGCACTTCAGGGAGAGAGCTGTAAACCCCAGCAATGCGAGGCCCTACAGATAGGCCCATTCACTACAGAAGACACACACCTCTCAATTCCATGATGATCCTGAAGCCAAGTGTCATTGTGTGCTACAAAACCTGCTGACCATTTTATGCACTGAGGCCAGTGGTGCCAAAGCAACTTCTGCGCGCCTCGTGCAATGGAACCCAGTTGCCTGAGTTCCTTCCAAATGTAACGTTCATAGCATCTGCACCCGGTGCAGCAAAATCTCTCAGGTCAGGCATTGCTCCAGGGAATATCATGCACATCAACTGTTGTCTGACCTCAGAGTGTAATAGTTAGAGCAGAGGCTACACAGAGACATGAGCAAACAGATTTCGTGGCATTGTGAGCACATTTCAATAAACGCGAGGCTTTATTCACAGTGAGACATCACCAGTATCGCCAACATACCCTCAAGGGTTTTTTGAGAATCTTTCCTTCCCACTGTGTGTAAGTGCTGTCCCAGGTGCAGTAGAGAGAGTCTGCCTTAAAACTGGACTCTGCTTTTTGTATCTAGAGGCCCAGACATGATGAGTGCGTTCTTGTGTGAGGCAACAGAACCCTCCTCTGCTTAACTCCCACAGCCTCGAGAGTCACAGGTAGGGTGAAGACCCTGCTACCTCAGCGGCCTTCCGAGAGGTGATTTCTGAGGGGCTGTGTATGGTTCCTCTTCCATCTGGTGTCTGCTTGTGAGGAAAAGGCCCCTGATATGAGGTCAAGGTGGCCTGCCCACTCCTGCTGAGGACCAATGTCAAGGGCGATGAAGTGCATGTCTATGACCTGGAGACTGCTGGTTGTGGCTCTCCATGCTCCTGCTCATCGACTACAGCTCTGCCTTCAACACCATAATCCCCTCCAGGCTGATCTCAAAACTCCAAGACCTAGGACTTGGCTTGGTACCTCTGCAACTGGGTCCTCAGCTTCCTGACCCACAGACTGCAATCAGTGAAGATAGAAACTGCACCTCCTCCGCAATGACAGTTAACACTGGAGCCCCTCAAGGATGCTTCCTCAGCCCCCTACTGTATTCCCTGTATACCCACAACTGTGTTGTCTAATTCTAAACAGATGCCATCTACAAGTTTGCACATGACACCACTGTGGTAGGATGGATAGCAAACAATG
>NW_025150250.1:0-1362 GCF_004010195.1 Chiloscyllium plagiosum | reverse complement strand
CACCTTAACTGCAGTATTGTGTCTCAATCAGGGTGAGACATCTCGGGAACACTGTGAAGTGATTTGAGAAGTTTTACGAGAATTGGTTCCTGGATAGATTGGAGAAGATGGAGCTATTTTCCTGGGAGCGGAGAAGTCTGGATGGAGTTTTGATCAAGGTGTTCCGAATTCAAGTGGGTTCAGGAACAGGGGAGAATAGTTGCGAACATGGTCCCCTGTAGCAGAGGAATGGAAAACAAGACCTGTCTGATACCAGGAGAAGAGATGGAAACTCAGTACCACACAAGAGAACATTATTTCTATCCAGCAACGGGATAGGGTGTAGATGCTGCTGCCTACAGCGTGGGATGGGCTGATTTTACGTCTTCAGAAATGAAATGGATGCTTAACACGAGTTTGTTTTTAACAAATGCAGATCATTGAGAAAACGTGGAAATAAGGGAGATGATGAGTTGCTTTCGTAGAGAGGGGAAAAAGTAGCAATGGACCTTCTGCTGTGTCAACAGGAAAAGGCCCTTCAGCCCTTCAAGTCTGTGTTGGTCATAAACTGTCAGCTAACTGTTCTGATCTGATGTTCCACTACTTGGCCCATACGCTTTAATACTTTGTCATTGCAAGTGTACATCTCAATATGTCTTCAACATTATGAGAGCTCCTGCCTCTGCCCCCGCTACAGATGGTGGGTTCCAGATTCCCTCCCCATCTTGGGTGAAAAGAATATCTTTCCTCACATCCCTTCCCAAATCTCCTGCACCTCACCTTAAATCTTCACCCCACCCCACTCCCCTCCTCTCCCTCGATCATTGATCTCTCCAAGTCTATGACTTGCTGAAAATAGAATTCAGCTTGTTGAAGGTTTTTGTCTTGTCATCACGTCCATTGTCAAGAATACCAATTAAAGGAGAACACCAACATTTATACTGCATGCTCTTGTGAAGTCTACATGGTGGCTTTGCTCTAAATTGGGATTCTTGCAAATGGTCCTGATGAGCGCAAGGTGAAAACCTTTAACAAACCATGACATTTTTCACCAACAAATGTAAACATTATCGATTAATGTCGAGCGAGGTGCAAAATAAATGCAGAAACTCTGCCCTGCTGGAAAGCTGAAGTGAGAAACAGAAATCCTGGAGAAACTCAGTGGGACTTGGAAGAAGAGTCATCCTGGACTCAAAACAATAACTCTGTCTCAAACTATTTCCACCCACATTTACCAGGAACCCCAACAGCTGCGAGGAGTGGGTAATAGGAAACATAGATGAAGTCGAAAAAATATCTGTCCATGCTCACAAAACGTCACAGTGGCTGGCCGTGGCAAGCTCAGTGCACCCAAGACAAATTTGGATTCACGGTCGGACAGAA
>NW_025150249.1:0-1362 GCF_004010195.1 Chiloscyllium plagiosum | reverse complement strand
TCTCACTCAGCCAATCTCAGCCACCAACTCTCAATCAATCAGTCACAGACACCTCAAAGCTACACTCACTCATTCACATACACAGTTACTCTTTCACAAATGTACACTAATGATACACAATCCTAGAGGCTTGCTTAATAGTAAATCAATTTCTTTATTTTTACAGAACACAAAATTTGAAGGCAAATTACATCAGGCTGGTCCTTGATAAATCTGGATAAAATACATCTTACTCCACGCTAAATCTCTGACAGATTCTGAACAAGACCACGCACCTACAATTCAGTAGCTGACCTGTCATATAACGATCGTATTTTCGTCTTGAAATTTGGAAAGTTAGACAGACTTTTAAAAATCTCGAGCACGGACTTTAAAAGGATTCTGGAATCTGCATCTTAATCAATGGACACTTTGTAACAGAGTTCTCCATATCCTGCTTTTACAGTTTAATCTGTAAATTAACATTTCTACAATATAGGAATGTATCAATGAAAAAAAAAGCATTTCACACATTTGCCCCTCACCTGTGCTGACAGAATTCAGACTCAAACTGAAGCTTCTGGCTCCTGCATCCAGTTTACCATTGTACCATTTGGTTTAGATTATCCCTCCTCTATCATCGAAATTGCATCGTTTCACATCCCAGTTTATTTCATCGGCAGGAGGCCGAGAGACGAAAATGTATAAAGTGTACGATGTGTTTTAATCTGCAAAACCAGGACAAATGATTCCAAAAGTGTCAGTAGCCATTATAGATTTGTTTTAAGTAGCCATTTCATGTCAGCACAGCGCTGACAGCGACTTTGTAAACAGGGAAAGGCAAGAACGGGTTGGGGACTTGGGAGTCCATGTGCAAATGAATGCAGCGTAGATTCACAGAACTATAGTTGGAAGGCACGGGTTTAATGGCCAGGGAAATGACACAAGCCCAGGACTGTATCCCTGGAATTTTGAATAGACTAAAATGATGAAAGTTTGAGAGTTAATGACAGGAACTGCAGGATTAGATAGGGAGAAAATATCGTTGTTTCTTCTGGAATCTATAAATAGGTTCAGTGTCGAGTAATCTAACAATAGACTGGAACCCTTTGAAATCTGAGGCCACGTTCAGCATGAGGTTAGGTCTTGTTTAATCACCCGACACTGTCCCCATCAATCTCTAACAGAAAAGCACAGGCATAGGGTTAAGTACAGATTAAAGCCCAATTAAACTGTTGCCATCAACCACTCCCAGGACAGGAACAGCACTGAGTTAGATGAAGAATAAATCTCCCTTTACATTTTCCACATCAGACCCTTCCAGGACAGGGACAATACTGTGCCAGATAATAAACAAAACATCGTCCTTATAACCAGAAAATG
>NW_025150248.1:0-1362 GCF_004010195.1 Chiloscyllium plagiosum | reverse complement strand
TATTCTACGATCTTATAAGAGAGGGCATCAATTACAGAAGCAAATGAGCAATGAGAATTCAAATTCTCACACAGTTATACCTTTGGGCTGCGAGAGGTCATCTATCCCGACTCCTACATTACCCAATCTTTCTGCCCAGCTGTGCTCCTTCTCTCCAAGTTGGAAACCTTTCCCTCTGTAAATGCTGACATAAGGCTAAACTTGTTTCTTGATGTTCTTTTTTACTTTGCTTGTAACATCTTCCATTGTCCATAGGTACATTTCATTCCTGAACATGCGTTTTAACAATGTATCTTTATTGTGCCTAGTTTATGCGTTTCAGCTATCTCAGCTATTTTGCTGAGACTATTAGTTAAAACATTATGATGAAAGAAATGATTTGCTTTAATAGTTCTGCACTAAAGTTAGTACTCAATTATCCATAATTATACGTTAAAGATAAAGATACATTTCCCTAATGCTTGCTTAGCTGATATTTTTCTTGTACCCCTTTTCTGCACATACACACTCTTGCTTTTCTATTTCTGCAAAAACAACACACTTCCCTATTTCTTACAACAGCGAAGAAGATTACCTCTGAATACAACAGGATCTTGATCAGATGGGCCAATGAGCTGAGGAGTGACAGATGGAGTTTAATTTAGATAAACGTGAGGTGCTGCAAATTGGAAAAGCAAATCAGAGTAGGCCTTACAAACTTAATGCTATGGTCCTGGGCAATGTTGCTGAACAAAGAGACCTTGAAGTGAGGGTTCATTGTTCCTTGAAAGTGGAGTCACAGGTAGGTAGGATAGTGAAGAAGGCTTTTGGTATAGAACATAGAACAGTACAGCACAGAACAGGCCCTTGAGCCCACAGTGTTGTGCCGACCATTGATCCTCATGTCAGGTAAACCTAGTGTACGAACCCTCAAATTTCTGTGACCATATGCATGTCCAGCAGTCTGTTAAATATCCCCAATGACTTCGCTTTCACAACTGCTGCTGGCAACGCATTCCATGTTCTTACAACTCTCTGCGTAAATAACCTGCCTCTGATATCCCCTCTATACTTTCCGCCAAACAGCGACATCTATGACCCCTCATGTTAACAATTTCTGTCCTGTGAAAAAGTCTCTGGCTATCAACTCTATTTATGCCTCTCATTATCTTGTACACCTCAATTAGGTCCCCTCTCTTCCTTCTTTTTTCCAATGAAAAAAGTCCGAGCTCAGTCAACCTCTCTTCGTAAGATAAGGCCTCCAGTCCAGGCAGCATCCTGGTAAACCTCCTCTGAACCCGCTCCAAAGCATCCACATCTTTCCTATAATAGGGCGACCAGGATTGGACACAGTATTCCAAGTGCGGTCTAACCACAGTTTTA
>NW_025150247.1:0-1362 GCF_004010195.1 Chiloscyllium plagiosum | reverse complement strand
GTCGGAGGGTCAGTTGAGGGAGGGACACACTGTTGGAGGGTCAGTGCTGAGGGAGTGCCGCACTGTCACAGGGTCAGTGCTGAGGGATTGCTGCACTGTCGGAGGGTCAGTGTTGAGGGAGTGCTGCACTGTTGGAGGGTCAGTGTTATGGGAGTGGGCGCTGTCGGAGGGTCAGTGCTGAGGGAGTGGGTGCTGTCGGAGGGTCAGTGATGAGGGAGTGGGCACTGTCCGAGGGTCAGTTGAGGGAGGGACACACGGAGGGTCAGTGCTGAGGGAGTGGGCACTGTCGGAGGGTCAGTGCTGAGGGAGTGGGCACTGTCGGAGGGTTCGTGCTGAGGTAGTGGGCCTTGTTGTAGGGTCAGTGCTGAGGGAGGGACACACTGTCGGAGGGTCAGTCCCAAGAGAGTGGGCACTGTCGGACGGTCAGTGCTGAGGGAGCGGGCACTGTCGGAGGGTCAGTGCTGAGGGAGTGGGCACTGTCGGAGGGTCAGTGCTGAGGGAGCGGGCACTGTCGGAGGGTCAGGGCTGAGGGAGTGGGCACTGTCGGAGGGTCAGTGCTGAGGGAGTGGGCACTGTCGAAGCGTCAGTGCTGAGGGTGTGGGCACTGTCGGAGGGTCAGTGATGAGGGAGCGGGCACTGTCGGTGGGTCAGTGCTGAGGGAGTGGGCACGGTCGGAGGGTCAGTGCTGAGGGAGCGGACAGTGTCGGAGGGTCAGTGCTGAGGGATTGGGCACTGTCGGAGGGTCAGTGCTGAGGGAGCGGGCACTATCGGAGGGTCAGTGCTGAGGGAGTGCCGCACAGTCGGAGGGCCAGTACTGAGGGAGTGGGCACTGTCGGAGGGTCAGGGCTGAGGGAGTGGGCACTGTCGGAGGGTCTGTGCTGAGGGAGTGGGCACTGTCGAAGCGTCAGTGCTGAGGGAGGGACACATTTCGGCGGGTCAGTGCTGAGGGAGGGACAGTGTCGGAGGGTCAGTGCTGAGGGATTGGGCACTGTCGGAGGGTCAGTGCTGAGGGAGTATGGCACTGTCGGAGGGTCAGTCCTGAGGGAACGGGCACTGTCGGAGGGTCAGTGCTGAGGGAGTGCCGCACAGTCGGAGGGCCAGTACTGAGGGAGTGGGCACTGTCGGAGGGTCAGGGCTGAGGGAGTGGGCACTGTCGGATGGTCAGTGGTGAGGGAGTGGGCACTGTCGGAGCGTCAGGGCTGAGGGAGTGGGCACTGTCAGATGATCAGTGGTGAGGGAGTGTGCACTGTCGGAGGGTCAGTGCTGAGGGAGTGGGCACTGTCGAAGGGTCAGTGCTGAGGGAGTGGGCACTGTCGGAGGGTCAGTTATGAGGGAGTGCTGCACTGTCGGAGGGTCAGTGCT
>NW_025150246.1:0-1362 GCF_004010195.1 Chiloscyllium plagiosum | reverse complement strand
TTTTCTGTCCACAATAAACTATGGGAAGTACAAAGAAATAAGATACACTCATGATATTGAGATACATAAATTGAAATGTGTATTACAGAACCACGGAAGTGGTGTGCAATCTTTCTCAATCATTATTTGGCCCACAGCTGAGATGCTGGTTTCCCCTCTGACAGTGATCCACCTCATTGAGATTCTCTGGTGCAGTACCTTAGTATCGAGCAGGATTCTCAGTTCCTGCTGCTGTTCACCCCGTCTATTTAAATTAAATCACCTTCTCACTGTTGAGAAAAGAAATCCCTTGGCCTTTTGGACTCTGTTTAACTGTCAGCAACTCAGCTCTGTGATATTATTGGCGATAAATGCTCTGGGACCACAACCAGTATCCGCACAGTGGTCAAACGGTATGGCAATAGATAAAGACATTGCCGTCCATGAGAATTTCTAAATAAAACTTCAATTTTCTGTCTGTTCCTGTCTATCTCCCCTCATGCTGTCTTCTGATCTATCCAACCCACCCCCGTTTAACATCCCTGTTTCCAAATTGTGCAGTTGTACAGCTTGATGTTGTGGCCATTTTGGAGAAATGGATAGAGCAGGGACAGGACTGACCGTTGTAGGGTCCGGGGTTTAGATGCTTCATTAAAGAAAAAGGAAGATACGAACAGTGTGGCGGGGGTGGTAGTTGGGGTGGGAGAGTGTGGGGTAGCATTGAAAATCAAAGACAGCATTACGTTTGTAGAAAGGATGCTTGATAAGGACTCGTCTAATGAGGTAGTATGGGAAGAGTTTGAAACAAAAACGGAGAGGTCACCCTGTTGAAAGTTCTCTATTGCCATCTGAAAAGTTCCAGCGATGTAGAGGAAAGATTACAAAGAAGATACTGGATAGGAGCGAAAATAACAGAATAGTTGTTATGGAAGAATTTAACTTTCCAAATATTGACTGGAAATGCTGCAGTTCAATTACTTTATATGGGTCAGTTTTTGCCCAGTGTGTGCAGAATGATTTCCTGACACAGTATGTAGATAGGCCAACAAGGACCGAGGCCAAATTGGATTTGGTACTGAGTAATGAACCAGACCAGGTGTCAGATTTGGAGGTAGCTGAACACTTTGCTGATAGTGACCACAATTCAGTTATGTTTACCTTAGCGATGGAAAGGGACAGGTGTATACCGCAGGACAAGAGTAATAGATGGGGGAAAGGCAATTATGATGCGATTAGGAAAGGTTTTAGGATGCATAGGATGGGGAAGGAAATTGTAGAGGCTGGGAACAATTTAAGTGTGGAGCTTTTTCAAACAACAGCTACTGTGTGTCCTTGATAAGTTTATACCTCCCAGGAAAGGAGGAAGTGGTCGAGTGAGGCTGC
>NW_025150245.1:0-1362 GCF_004010195.1 Chiloscyllium plagiosum | reverse complement strand
CCTCCGCTACATTGATGACTGCATCAGCGCCACGTTGTGCGCCCGCGAGGAGGTTGAGCAGTTCATCAACCTCAACAACACATTCCATCCCGACCTTAAATTCACTTGGATCACCTCGGATACCTCCCATCCCTTCCTGGGCCTCTCCATCTCCATCAATGACGACCGACTTGACACTGACATTTTTACAAACCCACTGACTCCAATAGCTATCCGGATTACACCTCTTCCCACCCTACCTCCTGCAAAAATGCTATCCCGTATTCCCAAATCCTCTGGCTCCACCGTATCTGCTCCCAGGAGGACCAGTTCCACCATATAACACACCAGATGGCCTCCTTCATCAAAGACTGCAATTTCTCTTCCCACGTGGTTGAAGATGCCCTCCGACGCTTCTCATCCACATCCCACACATCCACCTGCAAACCCCACTCCTCCAACTGTAACAAAGAGAGTATCCCTCTAGTCCTCATCTTCTGCCTTCCCAACCTTAGCATAATCCGCTTCATTTGCGGACACTTTCACCACCTCCAAACGGACCCCACCACCAGGGATATATTTCCCTCCCCACCCCTTTCCTCATTCCGCAAAGACCGTTCCCTCCGTGACTACCTGTTCAGGTCCACGCCCCCAACAACCCACCCTCTCCTACTGGCACCTTCCACTGCTACCGCCGGTATTGCAAAACCTGCGCTCACATCTCCCTCTTCATGTCCATTCAAGGCCCCAAATCAGCCTTCCACATCCATTAAGGTTTCACCTGCACATCCACAAATGTAATTTATTGTATCTGTTGTTCCCGATGTGGTGTCCTTTATATTGGGGGACTGGACGCCTTCTCGCAGAGCGTTTTAGGGAACATCTATGGAACACATGCACCAATCAACCCCACCGCTCTGTGGCCCAACATTTCAACTCTCCCTCCCACTCTGTCGAGGACATGCACGAACTGGGCCTCCTCCACCGCCACTCCCTCGTCACCGAATACCTGGACGAAGAACGTCTCATCTTCCACCTCGGAACACTTCAACCCCAGGGCATCATGTGGACTTCACCAGTTTCCGCATTTCCCCTCCCCCACCTTACCCCAGTTCTAACCTTGCTGCTCAGCACCAGACTCATGAATGGTCCTACCTGTCAATCTTCCTTCAGCTCCACCCTCCTCTCTGCCCATATGACTTTCTTCCCGACCCCTATCCACCCAATGTATTCTTTGCTACCTTCTTCCCAGCCCCAATCCACTTCCCATTTATCCCTCAACCCTGCTCCCTGCCTTCCGTCTTGATGAAGGGCGATTTTCCTGCTCCTCGGATGCTGCCTGACTGGCTATGCTTTTCCAGCACCACTATAATCTAGACTCTA
>NW_025150244.1:0-1362 GCF_004010195.1 Chiloscyllium plagiosum | reverse complement strand
AGGAGATCACTCCTTATAAAGGAAATAAAATCTCTCCACAAAACCCCAAACACTGCCTGAACAACGCTCTCAGAGTTGATCACAATAATTCCTTTCCCTCACTTCGCTGGCTCCATTTCCTTCATGTGACACAGGAAACCATTCATTTACAATGCACTGCCACTGATGTGGAACTTAAAACATCCTTACATCTGTAGGTTAGCAACAATAAAGCCAGCACCAGAGGTGCCTATCGAGATAGACATCACTCTTGGGGAGAGACTCAATTACAAAGAATACATCTAAAATAGTGAATGGCCACCTACCTGAAAGGAATTCAGCTGCAGGAATGTGGGATACACGCAGAGGAAGGGAGTTATCTTTCCTTTTGATCTGCCTTCACAGATGTGTGCAGACCTGGTCAGGCCAGAATGTTATGCCGACCTTGAGCTGAGTGGCTGGTTCAGCTGTTCCACAGGACAGTAAAGAGTAAAACACATTGCTGTGGGTTTGCAGTTACATAGAAACCTGACTAGGGAAGAATGTCCCATTGCCTTCTTTAATGGGCATGGGGCAAGCCGAAATCAACAGATTATTATTTTGTGGTTCTTGATTATGATTACACTGTCTTCCCATCTTTCTAATTCTGTGCAGAGAACAACGTAAACAGCTCAAGTGCAATTATTTTGCAATGGACACGTGGTAAGAAGGGACTTGAACTAGCTGTATGCGGAGATGAACAAAGGCGCGAACGATGGTTCATTCAGGAGTTGTAGTGAGGCTGAGGAGGAGACTGGGATGTCACGATGGTCGTACTGGACAGGATTGGTGAGTGGAGAAGATATGGAAATGTAAACTTGTGCAGGAGAAAATGAATCAAGGAGAACAGTATTTTCGTTCTTGCATATTGGTGCGTAATTTTTAAAAAACATTTGCTATTTATAATTTGTAAGGAATGGAATCTTTGATTGGAACTGAAAAGATTGATTTGCACCTTTCCAAAGTTTACATATCATGACCATCAATTCCGTTCAGACCGTTTCACTAAACAGGTAGAGTGACTTATCAGGAACACCAACTATAGCATGGATAGGATATGAACCAGCTTGGATAACCATCAGTACATCTTCAATCCGCGATGCTAATGATATCCAAGGCTGGGAAAGCCAGAAAAACCCAAGGATAAACTCCTGTCCATTGGTGGAAATTTTCATTCGAATGTTCTCAGATCCTGAGGCTTTGTTGGAACACTCCAGTGTAATGTTCCCAGATTCTGATCTCTCCTCCCTCTCTCTCTGAAGCTGCTGATCCCTGGTACTGGTGTGGGTGATGCTCCCTTCATACTATTGTATAACACATTGAACGCATTCCGTTATTGATAGA
>NW_025150243.1:0-1362 GCF_004010195.1 Chiloscyllium plagiosum | reverse complement strand
GAAGCCCTTGTATTTCCACAAGGATCCAAAATTGCGTACAACCCCGAATGCATACCTGCTGTCGATGTAAATATTCACTGTTCTTCCTTCGGCCAATTTAAATGCCTCAATCAAGGCAATCAGCTCTGCAGCTTGCGCTGACAGTTGAGAAGGAAGTGATCCCGCTTTGACTACCTCGTGGATAGTTGCTACAACATACCAGACATTGGCATATCTCTTAGATTCTGAATGCTTACCTATCCACAATAAAACGCCGTATGCAGATTCTAAATTGGTGAATCCTACACGTCTGGTCTCGGGCTTCAAACCTAAGAGCTTGAACTGTTGTTCCACAAGCTATAGTTTTGCGAGACTAGATGGCAGAGCATCGCAAGCCTACCTTTCTCACATTGTTTCTCTGTTGATGCTGCGATTAAGCATTCACTTACATACTGCTGAAGCGCAGCACCCCCCCCCCCCCATCCACCCCGGTTAAAACAAGTGTCTCCAGGCTCCTGTGTCGGGCCTCTTAAATTATGATGGGGACTCACAGTAATCTTGAAAATGTCAAGTTAAAGTATACTATTTGCCTTTGAATGGAAAAGTGAAGCAGAATAGTTAAAGTATACTATTTGCCTTTGAATGGAAAAGTGAAGCAGAATTCACTGTCGACGTGTAACGCTACACAAAACAAGGCATTTGCTAAATCCACAATAGAGAGCTATTTACATCCGGTGGAATTTGAGCCAATATAATGTAGGGGTTGGGAACATTTGGGGTGTGCGGATCAACAGCGTTCTTAATAACCTGCAGGTCATGAACAAACCTCCATTCCCCCGATTCACCTGGAATGTTTGCCTATTGAACGAAAAAAATGGGTGTTCTCATCAGTGATTATTCACGGGGGATTATCACTCTGGCCTATAAGAGAGATTCAACGACTGGGGTAATTCCTTGCACAGCCTCGGGTTTTAACGGCTCTTTTGCTTTGCAAGGACGATACTCAGTCTTCGGGGTTATTCTTAAGAGTTCGTATGAGCACCACATCGTGTTTGCCTTTTGCCCTGAAAACAGTTGGGACCCTTCTTAATCTTGTGTCCGAGACATCTACCATAGGTAAACGCCAGACGACACTCCTGGTGGGGATTACCTGGACAGCCCTGTCTGCCTGAGCTAGCCGATTTAGTATCTTCCTATACGTCCTTATAACTGCATTGAAGCAGATAACCACACCGACCCTGAAGTTACAATCTTTCGTTTTTTGTGCCTGTCATACCCATGGTCCCAAATTCTGACACCTGTCGCTGGATGCCTTCGCCAATGATCCGTGAGGAAAAGGGCCTTCCACAGCAAAAAAACAGGGTCTACTTACCGTCACAGATA
>NW_025150242.1:0-1362 GCF_004010195.1 Chiloscyllium plagiosum | reverse complement strand
AAAAGACAATGACTGACTGGTATCCTTACACACACAGGCACTACAGTTCAACTGGGACAACATATCCATCCTAGGCCAGGCTAAACAGAGACACTCACCAACACATTGTTAAATGGGGTCCAAATCAGTCTCAGAAAATGAACCGGAAATGACGTCACCCACCCCAACAGAACAAGACACAAAATAGAAAGTGGGACAGAACACCAGCACTTCACCGGAGGCTCACTGATGTTCCTGAGCACGGTGACGAAACATCTGAGTATAAATCTACCAGCTCAGTGAGCAAGCTTACAATCTGATCCACATCCTGAGCTACAAATCTTCTCCAATGACAGGAAGCTACTTTTTGGTCTGGTTTTTGAGGAGGGGATGGGGCCCACCCATGGGGATATGGAGAAATCCCTATGACCCCCATCCCAATCCTCAGGGAATTCTTACAATCCATCCTCAGTTAGCCCTGCCCCGGAGGGTCAGCACAGCTTCTGGAGCTCGAGACCTGGAGGGTACGGGAATTGAAATCCAATGACAAAGTGGGCACAGACCAGATGTTCCTC
The DNA here is from genome assembly GCF_004010195.1 of Chiloscyllium plagiosum. NCBI lineage: Eukaryota > Metazoa > Chordata > Chondrichthyes > Orectolobiformes > Hemiscylliidae > Chiloscyllium > Chiloscyllium plagiosum. The sequence goes on along the minus strand of NW_025150242.1, from coordinate 808 downwards.
CAGGTGGGACAATGGAGAATGAATGGGGTGGGGTGGTCCTAGTTGGAAGGAGGGTGGGGGAGGTGGGGGGGGGTGGAGATAATGGTGAACATGCCCCTGTGGTTGTATCACCCTCAGCACAAGGACACTGACCCCCCATCCCCTGCCCCAGAGAGTCTAGGCCTGAGGCCTGAACCCCACCACACGTTGCCTGACCTCAGGGTGGAGGGGGGGCTCTGTCGTGGAGCAGGGGGACCCTGAACCAAAGACTAAGTCCCAGCCCCACAGACACCGTGCTGTCATCAGGCCTTGGAGAGGAGGATGGTGTTTTCCTCACCCCTCCCTCCCCATGCCCACCCCCCAACCAGGGGGTGGCTGCTGGAAACACAAGGATAACAGGAGCAGTCACAGGTAGCAGGACGTTGGGGGGGACTGGGGAATAGTTTCCCTTCTCTCCTTTTCTTGGCTTTGCTCCTGTTGTTAAGGAGAAAGTGAGGTCTGCATATGCTGGAGATCAGAACTGGAAATGTGTTGCTGGAAAAGCGCAGCAGGTCAGGCAGCATCCAGGGAACAGGAGAATCGACGTTTCGGGCATAAGCCCTTCTTCAGGAAACGTCAATTCTCCGGTTCCCTGGATGCTGCCTGACCTGCTGCGCTTTTCCAGCAACACATTTCCAGCTCCTTTTGTTAAGGGTTAAGTCACAGCAGGAGACCACAGACCCGTGTCATGTTCCTCCTGTGTGATGTGGGAATTCAGGGAGCATTCCGATATCCCGGAATCCTTCAGGTGCAGGAAGTGTCCAGTTGCAGCTCCTGTCTGACCACTTGG
>NW_025150241.1:0-1362 GCF_004010195.1 Chiloscyllium plagiosum | reverse complement strand
TAATATGAAGGTCTGAATATTTTTATGTCCAAAGAATCATTGAATAGCTACGGAGGCTGCTCAGCTCATTAAGAATTAACTGACCCTTGGAAGAACATGCTATCCAGAGCCCCCATACCTGAAAACACACGAAACCTTTCCATGCCTATCCGGTAGTCTCGCATTTCCCATGGAACTTTCACCGACCGTGCACATCCCTGGACACTAAGGCTCAGTGGTTAGCACTGCTGCCTCACAGTGCCAGGTTAGTTCACAACAGATAATCTTGAGCACATACAATGAGCCAATTGTCTGAGCACTTCCCTATCTTGCAGAACATTTTTCATTTCCAACTCATTCATTCAGGTCTGTTCTCTGGGGTTAGCACAGCACCACAGACATGGGTTTGATTCCAACCTCGGGCGACTGTCTGTGTATAGTTTGCTCATCCTCCCTGTGTCGAGATGGTTTAGCTCCGGGTACACTGGTTTCCTCCCAGAGGCCAAAGATGGGCAAGTTAGGGTGAATTGGCCATGATCAGCTGCCTATATTGATCACATATGTGTGCCTTAGGTGCATTAGTCAGGGCTGAATATAGAATAATGGGATTGGGAATGGTCTGGGTGGGTTAACCTTCAAGAGTTGGTGTTGACTTGATAGGCCGATGGCCCTTTATTCCACACAGTACCGAATATAAGGTGCTCGTAAACATGGTCAATCCTCCTAACCTGCACATCTCTGGACCATGAAAGGAGATTGGGGCACCCAGAAGAAACCCATGCAGACAAGGGGAGCATGTGCAAACTGCACACAGACAGTTAGACAAGGCTGGAATCAAACCCGGCTCCTTGGCGCCGTGCTACCCCCTGAGAACACAGTTGAGTGAGGAAACTGTGAAAGAATAATGGTCTTCCAAGTAGGAACTACTCCAATGATTGGATCATCATCGTGCGCTAAGGATTTTCTGGTGTGACCTGAGCTCATCCAGCTCGGACGAGTCGCTGTTGTTTTAGAAACAGATACATAATGATTTAATTTGGGGAAAAATGCGTTTGATTGGACAGTACACTTGTAATCAAAACAGATTTCTCCAGAAGCCACACACTATGAGCGTGGACTCATTCATTCATCTCGTACACCCATTGTGGACTATTGGACAGATTTTTTATGGATATAAAGTTTGTAAGAAGAGTACTAGTTCAGGTGCTCGTTGTTGTGGTTCTGTTCGCCGAGCTGGGAATTTGTGTTGCAGATGTTTCGTCCCCTTTATCGGTGACATCCTCAGTGCTTGGGAGCCTCCTGTGAAGCGCTTCTGTGATGTACCTCCGGCATTTAGAGAGGTTTGTCCCGGCCGCTTCCGGTTGTCAGTTCCAGCTGTCCGTT
>NW_025150240.1:0-1362 GCF_004010195.1 Chiloscyllium plagiosum | reverse complement strand
CAGTATTTGATGTCCTCTGATAAAAAAAAAACTGACACTTGTGCAGTGGCATGGGGAGACCAGCAGAGGGTGTCATCGTATGACTATAAACTTAGCAGGGACAGACGTAGAGGTGGAGGAAGGGAGTCAGGGTTTATCTCAATTTCAATGGATTTACCCCCAAAATCACAGAGCCATCATTTCACAGAGATGCACACAAACATACATAGACACATTAAACTCACAACACACATGCATACAGATATGGACACTTACACACAAACACATGCACACTCCCGCACACAGACACCTTGTTTTCTTTAAGATAAGGGAATCAATGGTCAGTTTGTGAAGGCAGGAGAATGTGGCTGAGAAACATTTTAACTGTGATCATTCGGCACAGCAGATGCAAGGGGCTAAATGGTCCAATTCTGTTCCAATTTCCTATTTTGTGAAGGGATTCATTTTGAAAGTCGAATTTGAATGCAGATTACTGGGTCAAATGTAAGTTTCCTTTCAGTGTGGAGGAACAAACGGATCTTGGGGTCCATGCCTATAGGTGTCTCAGTTGCCACCTAAGTTGATTGGGTTGTTAAGAACGCGTATGGTGTGTTGGTTTTCATTAGCAGGGGGGCTGAGTTGAAGAGCCGCAAGATTATGCTGCAGGTCTATAAAGCTCTGGTGAGACCACATTTGACGTGTTCTGGTCGCCTCAGTAAAGGAAGGATATGGAAGCTTTAGAAAGGGTGCAGAGGAGATTTAACAGAATGCTGCCTGGACGAGAGGGCGTGTCTTGTGAAGAAAGGTTGAGGGAGCTATGGCATTTCTCATTGGAGTAAAGAAGGATGAGAGGCAACTTGATCGAGCTGAACAAGATGGTGAGAGTTACAGACAGAGTAAATAGCCAGAGACTTCTTCCCACGAATGATTGTCACGAGGTGAGCATAATTTTAAGGTGTTTAGAGAAAGGTTTTGGAAGATGTCAAAGGCAGTCCGACACCAGCCCCCCCTCTGCCTCCCCACAAACCGGGTCCCAGGTACAGTGAGACAGACGTGCTAACCACTGAGACACAATGCACCCCCCCTCCCCATCCTCCCGAAATCGGGTCCCTGGTACTGTGGAACAGCCGTACTAACCACTGAGACACCATGCCCCTCTCCCCCTCTCCCCGAAACTGGGTCTCTGGTACTGTGAGACAGCCGTACTAAGCACTGAGACACCATGCAACCCCTCCCTCTCCCCCCTAAAGCGGGTCCCTGGTACTATGAGACAGCCGTACTAACCACTGAGACACCATGCCCCCCTCCCCATCTACCCCAAACTGGGTCTCTGGTACTGTGAGACAGCCATACTAACCGCTGAGACACCATGCACCCCCTCCC
>NW_025150239.1:0-1362 GCF_004010195.1 Chiloscyllium plagiosum | reverse complement strand
ATCTGCAGACCTCACTTTCTCCTCAAAGAGATCAGGGAGATGGCGAGTTATGGATATGTGGATACAAGTGGTGGGTGCAACATGGTTGGGCAATGGGAGGGATGAATTTGGTTGGAAGCTGAAAGGTAGGGTCGTTAGTTGGAATGGAAGACCTCCCAGTCAGTTCCTATTTCAATTCTCTTTCCCAATGCCTTTCCAACATGGCCATCGTTGGCCTCCTCCATTGCCACAATGAACCAAACAATAATTTGGAAGAACAAGATCTCATCTGGCACCTGTGCAACCGACACCCCGGGGACTCAACATTGAATTCTCCAATTTCAAATAACCTCCCTTCCAATCCCCCCGACTCCTTTCGCAAGCCCTCCCCTGCCTTCCATTCCTCTGAGCAACGTTTTGTCCTGCTACCAAATGGATTCAGCCCTCCCATCACCAACCCGCTGATACCCTTTATCTGTGCTCAATTATCCCCACGTCGGCACTCTGCCTCCTCCTCTCTCACCCACCCCTTTATCTATAGACCTCCTTACTCCCATCCACAGTCCTGACGAAGAGTTATATCCAAGTCATTCACTTCTCAAAGTCTTGATGCTGCCTTGCTTATTCTGTTCTTCCAGCTTCCTGTGTGTGTATTTTGGTTTCCAACACCTGCTGTATTTTTAAAAATTGTCTTCTTGTGTAACAGCAGGAGTGAGTGAACGCATTGCGTCTTTTGTTATCCAATAGATCTGGTGGGCTGAATGGCTTTCTTATATTACTGTGAAACAAGCTAGAGATGCTGTAGGGGTTTCTCTTTCTTTTAACCGTGGAAATGTTTCGTGCCCAGCAGTGCTTCTGATTCATGTTACCTATACATTAACAGCACAAGCTTGAATGTTGTCCAGATTTGATAATTTAGTACCTTAGGAGGTGACTCAGTGTTCTGAACATTGTATAATCTTCACAGAACATCAATCATCTCTGATAGTTCCACACATATTTGTCCACATTGGTCTTCAAGGCGTCCTATTTTTCCCCAGTTAGTGTTTTGTTTCTATTAATATATTTAAAGTAACTTTTTGGATTCATCCTAATTTTCTCAGCCAAGGCTCTTTCTTGCCCCCTTTTCACCCTACTGCTTTCCTTCTTCCATGACTCCTGTATCTCTTATATATCTCCAGGGATCCCCTTGATCCAAGCTGCCTGTAGCTGAGTCACGCCCCAAGTTCGAACATGAACCTGAGGAACAGTTTTGTCCTTATCTATAACTATTTGAAAATTAATAGAACTATGGTTACTAGTCCCAAAGTACTCCCCCACTATTAACTCAGTCACCTGTCATGCCCTATGTACTAAGAAAATTTCGAATTTTGCCCCTTCCCG
>NW_025150238.1:0-1362 GCF_004010195.1 Chiloscyllium plagiosum | reverse complement strand
CCTTTACCATAATCGTTAGGGTAACACTGACAGTATGCTCTCAACATAATCTTCAAGGTCTGATGCAATCTTTCTAAAGCTCCCTTGGATCAGGATGTTATGCACTGGATTTGAAGTGCTGTATATCTTATCTATCTATAACCTGCTTAACAAGCCTCACAGTAAAATTTGAACCATTGCTCCGACTGAATTTCCCTGGATAGCCCATATTGCGTGATGAAAGCTATTAACTCCTCGACAATCTTTTTTTTGCCTGAATTGTCCGGAATGGAATTGCCTCCAGAAATCTAGTAGACGCATCTATTAAGGTTTACACGTACTGGGTCCCACTTTTAGAACCTGGAAGGGGACCTAAACACACAATTACAATCCACGCAAAAAAGATCTTCAAATGTGGGAATTGGTAACACATGTGCTGGTTTTATTACCGTATGTGGGTTACTTACAATTTAGCATGTATGACATGTACAGCAAAAGTTAACCACATGCTATGCATTTCAGGCAAAAAACGATTTGTACAATAGCCTGAATCGATTGTATCCCTCGGTGACTTTCTACAGGTAGTTCATGTGCTACCCATAACACTTCCAGTCTCTATGCTACCAACAATAAATTCTGGTGCACTTCTGCCCATTTCTCTGCTGCAAGAACTTGCCGTGTTCTCCATTTCCATCTTAGGGTTTTATCTTCCAGATAATGACCCTGTGGAATATTCTCTGTCGCATTTTTGGCGTACACATTCACTTGTATATCTATTGTCATCTTGTCTTCTTTTTACAAGTCCCATAGCCTTTCAGCACTAAATACTTCTGTCTGACATTCTACCTGTTCAGGTTTTCCTGCATCATTACATCAAACAGTGTGACTGTTAACTGAACCTCATTTCCATCAACTTCCACTTTGTTTTTTTTTTTCGCTTCGTGCTGTAACTTATGATAGTGGGATCTGGTTACTACAGAGTCTGGGAAAATACCAGGATATTTCTGTATTAATTGCTCAGTTGCTTGGGCATCCTTGCACTTCTCCAGAATAAGAGGTTGCACTCCCAGCTTGGATCCTGCCAAATCATTCCCAGAAGCATACTGAATTTCTGGAACGATCATTCAGTCAATCATTCCAACTGTAGCTTCCCCAGCCCTGAGTTGGCACTCCAACCTGATCTTACAGAGGGAATGCTAAATGTCTGCCCATTTGTCCCACAAATTAACACAGTCTTGGGTAACAGAACAAAAAGTGTACATATCCGCTCATCCCTTATGAGCAGCAAATGTTTAGACGCTGTTTCTCAAAATTCTATCTACTTGTCCTTCTCCCCCTGTTCTTTCTGAGTACACTTTACTCACAGAGGTGAATTATTTGCAG
>NW_025150237.1:0-1362 GCF_004010195.1 Chiloscyllium plagiosum | reverse complement strand
CATACATGTGCCGCCAATTTTATAGAATTTATTTATATATCAAACTGCTTTAATCCTGGTTAAAGTCAGTAATTAGAAAAATAACTGCAAAGCTTATTGGTTTACTTTTGCATGCCAGAAATGTATCTGCTTTTTACTGAAAGAATCTGCATTCACGTAAATATAATTGGACTTATGAAAGACAGAATTTTTTTAAAATTAACAACATTTGACAAAAATTTCATTCGTACTTCAGTTACACAAAACCAGAAAATCAAAAGCAAAGTTCTAGTTTCTCTGGATGAACTGAAACTATTTAATTCATTGATGGCCTTCTTCCATCATTAATTTAAAATGGAGATGTTTTTTGATGATTGTATGATGTTCAACACCGTTCACAACTCCCCAGGCATTGAGGCAGTCAGGGCTCTGTGATGCAGACACCTACGATGCAAAACCTGAACAATATTCAAGCTTAAGCCAATAAATGGCAAGTAACATTTGTGTCACACAAGTGCCAACCGATAACCATCAGCAACGAGAGAATCTCACCATTTCCCCTTGATTTCCAAAGGCATCACCATCACTGAATCCCTCCCTAGGGGTTACCATTGACCAGTAAATGAACTGAAATAGCCATAAGTTTGCAACTAAAAGAGCAGGTCAGGGGCTGGGAATTCTGTAGCAAGTAACTCACTTCCTCTCCGCCATCTACAAAGGTAGAAGTGAGGAGTGTGATGGACAATTTTATGCTTACATACAGAGGAATGCAGTTTCATCAACACAAGAAGTTTGGCGCCATCCAGGCCAAAGTCGCTTGCTTTATTGACAACTTCAATCTCCTCCCTTTCCTACTCTCTCCACCATCGATATACAGTAGCAGTAATATATAGAAGAAAAGTATTCAATAACCAGAGTAGGCCACTCAGCCCATCATGCCTGTGTAGCATTAAAATAAGATTGTGACTAACCCGATTATTCCTCATTCCTTCCTATCCCGATAACCTTCCATCCACCGGCTTATCAAAAATCCATCCATTTTGCCTTAGAAACATCCCAAAGGTTCTGCTTCCACTGCCTTTTGAGAAAGAATACTCTAAAGACTCATGACCTACCGTGAGAAAACTACATTTCCCCTCACTACTTCCTCTGGAATTTCACACACGAAGCACTTGCTTTGTAAAAAAGAAAATGCCACTCATGCCTTTTTTTTCAAGTCTTTCTCCTCTCACCTTTAAAAGTATGTCCCCAAGTCTTGAAATCCCCCACCCTAGTAAAAAGACATCTGCCATTCCCTTTACCTATACCCTTCATCATCTTATAAACCACTGCAAGGCCCCTCTCAACCTCCTACGCTCCAGTGAAAAATGTCCCAGCCTCTCC
>NW_025150236.1:0-1362 GCF_004010195.1 Chiloscyllium plagiosum | reverse complement strand
CCTCATCTCGTCCCCCTTGCTTTCCTTCCCATTCAATTAATACCGTAGAACATTAAGCTGCCAGTTCTATACATCCCTGAGCCACGTTTCTGTTATATCCATGATACCCCAGTCCCATGTTCAAACTCATATCCTGAGGTCATCTGCCTTCCCCGTCGGGCCTCTTGAACTGAAATAAATACAGCGTAACTGCTCAGTGCCACCTCGTTCTGTGTCTTGCTCTTGCCTGCCTTGACTGTCTAACTTCTCAACTATACCAGCCTCTGACAAACCTCTTTTCCCACTATATTTTTAGGATTGCCCCCACACCCTCACTGGTTTAATGCCTCCCGAGTAGCAGTAGCAAATCTCCCTGCCTGGATATTAGATACCTCCCAATTCAGGTACAATTCATCCGTCTTATGCTGGTCAATTCTACCTCAGCAGAGATTCCAATTTTCCAAACGTGGGAATCCTTCTCCCCTGCACTAGAATTCTTCGTCACACATTCATCTGCTCTATCTTGCTGTTCCTCCTCTCACTAGCATGCAGAACCAAGAGTAATCCAGATATTAGTACCTACGAAGACCTACTTTTTGTCCTCCAGGCTAATTTGTTATATTCTCTTGTCAGGACATCATCCTTTACTCTTCCGATGTCATTGATACCAATGTGCAATGAGCTCCCATTGATCATTCTCCCTTTTCAGAATATTCTGCTCTATCTCTGAGACATCCTTGACCTTGGCACCAGGAATGTACCGCACCATTCTGATGTCTCACTGTCAGCTGCAGAAACGGCAGTCTGTGCCCTATACCAGAGGATCCCCTATCACCATCGATTACGAGGAAACTGATAATACTCACATTACATTGGAGCCAGTCTCAGTACCAGTGCCTTGGCTGTCAGTGCGATATTCCCCTGAGAGTGTGACCCCGACGCTTTCCAAAACAGTACACTTGTTTGAGATAGGGATAGCTACAGGAGACTCCTACATTACCTGCCCTCTGGTCCTACCTTTCCCAGAGGTAACCCATCTACCTGAGCGGATCGGCAGTATTCCTACCTTTCTGAAACTGCCATCTATCACACACTGGCTCCTGTAAATTCTTCATTACCTTTAACCACTGCTCCATCTGATCCATGAAATCCTATTGGATTTGTACCCTCACTTCCTGCAGACAATCAGGATCACTGAAACTCTCCCCGATCTCCTACATCCAACAGGAAGAGCACATAACTGTACGAATGGCCATCTCTGCACCTCGACATTCCACAGACGCAGAAAAAGGCACTGTCTTACTGCGTCACAAAACACTAGTCTAGAATAAATTCGTACCTATATTTTCTATTTTAAAAATGCAATCAAAATATCATAGGACA
>NW_025150235.1:0-1362 GCF_004010195.1 Chiloscyllium plagiosum | reverse complement strand
TGAGGGACATGGATAGGTTCACTCGTCAAGGTGGTTTTCGGCTGGTGAGGAAGTCAAAATTTAGAAAACATCGGTTTACAATTAATGGGTAAGGAATTAAAAAGAACGTCAGGGGCAACTTTTTCAGACGCGTCCAGAATGAGCTGCCAGAGAAATTGTTGGAGACTGGTACAAGTGTAACATTTAATGGCATCTGGATGGATATATGAGTAACAAGGTTTAGAGGGATGTGCGACAAATGTTGGCAAATGGGACCTATTAATTTAGGGTAACTGTCCACCATGGTCATGTTGGAAAGAAGGGCCAATTTCCGTGTTGTATTTTTCAAGGACTTGATGACTCTAAAACTACCGCAAAAACTTTGCAAATAATTCCGTCAAGACGATTTCAAGTTCCAAATCTTCGGTTAATCTTCCTCTCTTGTGCTCACAAGTTCATTACCTGATGTCAGAACATACAGATTAGTTGCTGGATCCATTCCTGTAAATTGGCTCTGCATTCTTTCTAATTGTGATTTTTTTTTACGAATGTAGCTGGTGTTTATGGACTTAGCATCAATTTTTCTAATACCATATGTCGATGAATATTAAAACACAACAGCACATCTAATTTGGCACCAGATGATGAGCAATTGAGTCAAAATCGATCGGACGCAGTGAGACAATGACCCTGTCTTCGTGGTGTACATCGTGACTCTATAATTCGACGAAGAATCATTCCCACAACTTCAGCTGTGTCAGAATCTCGTTTGTGGTGAAAGCCTGTCAATCTGCAAAGGTATCGTTCGGCTGGGTCTCTGCAAAGGAGTTGGTGAAATCTTTGGGTCTTGACAATTTGTTCTTCCAACAAATGATTCCCGCAGCTGTGATGGCCGAGAGGTTAAGGCGTTGGATTTGAAATCCAATGGGGTCTCTCTGCGCAGGTTCGAATCCTGTTCACAGCGCAGAATCTCTTAAAAGTCATGAATTGTTTTGTAGGATTTGGATTTCGTGGAGCTTGAGCTTTGCATTCAATCAAAAGTAAATTTTCAACTGTGAAGAATCCGAAGTAGTTTCAAGACTGACCCAGTCATCTAATTGAATAAATTATATGTCGAGACACGAAAAGCCACCAACTTCCAACACGAATCAGTTTCAACACATTTTTCGAACTATCGTGAAATTTGGATGTTTGGGGTGGGGGGGCGCGCGGTTGAATGAAGTAAAACAAGAAGCAATGCAATACATTTACCTGCAGGTGATGAATTTTTTTTAGGATCAGTTGAAGTTCGACCTAATTTACAGCTGACTCTCAAGGCCAATAATCTTTTATATCAGCAGTCAATGAATGAGAAAAAAAACAACTCCATGTGTGGAAAGGAAC
>NW_025150234.1:0-1362 GCF_004010195.1 Chiloscyllium plagiosum | reverse complement strand
AACCACTGTGCCACCGTGCCGCCCATAATCTAACCACTTGCTGTGATGTAAGTGCATCTATGGTGTTTTCAGAGTAGCAGCATGTTGAAATCGCTGTTATGAAGCAGTGATGAATATTTCAAACCACAAGGTATTATTTCGATGGAATTGTACGAGTATACGACTATCCATGCGTCTGTTACTTTTCTTTTGCTCCGGCTGCATTCAGACAAATGTGATGGAAATTAGTTTGGAAGACATTTTGGCGAGTTCCAATCTGAGAAGCATCTCCATCTGCAAGACATCTCTGGCTTCCAACAATCAGATGGGTTATTTCCTGCTAAGAATTACTTCAACTACACATTGCGGCCAACATAGCAGCATTTCCATCTATTTCTTTAATTTGCAGTATACCAATCCTCGATTCCATTTGTAAGGTGTTATTACTAGAAATGCAACAAAACTACAAAGAGATTTTTGTAAAGCATTGATGAAGTGGGAAATAAAAAGAAATAAATTGTGAAATGTTTAATTGCTGAGGGAAGCGTACATGTTTAACAGTGACAATGAATAAAGACATTACAAAACGACGAGCAGTCAGAATGGAGAAATGTTAAAGGATTAAAAGGACAGAGCAAGAACAACCGTTAGACCAGGAAATTAGTTAAAAGATTATTCTTGTTCAACGTACACAATCGACTCCAGAGAGGCAATGTGCTCAAACAAATTGTAGATTTTTGGATGTTAGCAGGGACTTCGCGAGAATGTCGTCGAGGCAATGGGATCAGATGAGATTCATCCAAGGATTTAATAGGAATTGAGGGCGTAGAAAAATTGTAGAGGAACTGACCACAAACTTTCAATCTTCTCTCGACTACGGAAGAGGTGCCAAAATGCTGAAGAAATGCAAACACTGTGGTCTCGTTCAGGAATGTGAATGAAAATAAATTGGTAATTATAGGTGTATTCAGTTCATTTCGGTGGCGGCAAAGATTCTAGAAATACTTATTCGGGATAGATTTAGTAATTACATGGAACAATGCAGATTGACTAGGAATAGGTAGTGTAAAGGGGAAGTTATGTCGAACTTACATGCTGGACACTTTTTGGAAGATCAGCAGAAGACTCGGTAGGAGAAATTCTGTTGATATGGACTTACAGGAGCATTCGAGACAGTGACTTTTGTGAGAAGAGGTACGTCACACAGAACGAAAGGATCAGACGTAGCATTGATCCAAAATTGGCCAGTTTAGACGCAGATTTGTATTGGAGTGAACCGGGATGTAACTGTGACGTGTCCCGATACACATTAATAATCAAAATCTTGATGTTGAAGGGAAACATTTAAACTCTTGGAAAGGAAAGACCATATAAACTGGGGTG